>NC_137882.1:18703273-18740773 GCF_963924005.1 Protomyctophum bolini
TTAAAATAAACGTGACCAAAGTGAAGACTGGTAATTCGACCATTCCTGTAAATGCTCGCTCACTAATCTCCCAGGCTATCTCTCTCATCCCCCCCCCCCCCCCCCCTCCATCCCAGGTACAGTAAATCTAAGCCGTGTGTCTCATTTGGGGCCCCTGTGAGAGCCATGCCCCAGGGGCCCCTGTGAGAGCCGTGCCTCATTTCCAGCACAGGTATGTGCTATTGGACCCTCAGCAGCACCACATGGCACTGCTGTCCTATACGGGGCATCCCAGAGACTGCTCATCCTTTCACTACGCCACTGTTGTTTTCCTCGACTAAAACTAAGACGAAAAATGTTCGCCGACTACCTTTTGTCACTGACGGAAACTAAATGAAAACTAAGCAATGAAGACTAAAACTAAGACTAAATATATTGACAATTTTGTCAACAAACGCGTCACGCTGGGGTGCAGTACTTAGTTTAGACAGTTGTTGGCTTAGACTAGTCATTGGTTAGACCAGTCATTAGTCCTACAACTACAACCTATCTCAAACCCTCACCCTAAACCTAACCTCCCACGGGGCAGCACACCTAAACATAATCTTAACCCATGTCTAACCAATGACTAGTCTAAACTAAGTATGCACGCTGCGGCTTGTAGATGAGATATTTTCAGCAAGTGAAAAAAACACTCCTTACGACGGCATCAAGGCCCGACAAAATAAAATTTGTTTGACTAAATCAACTGTAGATTTAGTCCACTAAAGTCTTATGATATTTAGTCGACTAAAACTAGACTAACAGTAAGTAATACATTCCAGGTGACTAAAATGTGACTAAAACTAAATGAAAACTATTCAAGAGACTATGACTAAAACAAAAATCACAAATATTTGCTGCCAAAAACAATACTGCACTACACACACAGGTGTGCGCGCGCACACACACACACACACACACACGCACACGCACACGCACACGCACACATACACGCACACACACACACATACACGCACACAATCTCCCTCTAACACACCCACACAAACACACACGCACATTTGTAATACATTTTAGGATGGCAATTTTATGAATGCCACTTTTACCTTTTTGCGCGAGTGTAAGTTATCACTGAGCTATACAGCAGTGTAGAGCAGATGTTCTGTAGCAGCACTGACAATAGCAGATTTACAAGGTCAGTGTATGTGGGTAGATGTGCTGTTGGTCTGCTGTAGATCTTCTGTTTTTGGGGCAAGGCACACCGGTGAGCAACTGTAGATCTGCTGTTTTTGGGGCAAGGCACACCGGTGTGCAACTGTAGATCTGCTGTTTTTGGGGCAAGGCACACCGGTGAGCAACTGTAGATCTGCTGTTTTTGGGGCAAGGCACACCGGTGAGCAACTAGGAATACAATCGGGCATCATTTCAACCATAACCCATAAATATAACCTATACATAAATCCTAACATTTAACCCCAACCTGAACCATTTGTTAAATGTAACCCTAACTAAAGAAACTAATTTTATAACACACACACACACACACACACACACACACACACACACACACACACACACACACACACACACAGACGTACATAATATGCAGAAACGATTCTGAAGCAATACAGCAGACGTAACACACCCATGAAAGCACGTAATCATACACACTGTCCTGGGTGGGGTGAGGTTGGCACACAGCAGGCAGAGCTGTGTTTCCATCTCTTGTCATTAGGCAAGTTGTTTGAGGATACTTTCTTATATGTGGGCAGATTGTTTGCCTACACACACGCACAGTCTCTCTCTCTCTCGCTCTCTCTCTCTCTCTCACACACACACACACACACACACACACACACACACACAGCTCTGACCTTTGTGCAAAACCCATAAATGAGTTGAGGATAGCGTTAAAAGCACACATCAGTTAAGAGCACACGTCAGACACAAGCGTGTGTACGGTACAGACTGTGTGTGTTTGTTTTCTGTTTTTGTGCAAGCTCGTGCACACGCTCTCATCCAGTGGACTAGCATGCACTTAAACCAAAACATGGATGCACATGCACACACACACACACACACACACACACACACACACACACACACACACACACACACACACACAGTCCATACCAGGATGAGTGGAGTCAGGTTGGTTTAGTTCATTATCTGTCCATGAATACTCCCCCCCCCCCCCCCCCCCCCCACCACCCACTTCACCATTAATGGAAAACATCCCCATGTTTGAGAAGGAGGCCGGGGCGTAATGCCCTGCCTAAATTTGTTTTTCCAACCAAACAAAGAGCTCTTTAGCCGGGGACAGACGTGCCGACCCTGGGTGAGCAGCACATGGCTTTGATTGGACCCCGTGGTGGAGGAGAGGATTAGAGGTTGTGGAACTTTGACTGCTCTGCCGCGCAGCTTTGATGGCCACATAGTAGTGGGAGCCGCTTCCTGCACGGGGTTTGGTTGGAGTTTCACATTTTTTTTCCATTCGGGGTAATTCATTATCCTCGTCGGGAAAGCCTCGGTGGAGGCAGTTGTGGAAAAATGTATAAATTGCAATCTGCAATGTAGAACTACTCCGTTACAAGTAAAAGTCTATCCATCTATCTATCTATTTATCTGATAGGTTTTCTGTGCATTGGTTGTTTATGAATGGTGTGCCCTGCGTCCCGCTGATTTCATATCATTGCCCAGTGAGATATCTCCTGTATTTGTATTTAGCCACCTTGAGTGACGCCCCGCATTATCCCTTTCTCTCTATCTGTGAGAAACATGTTGTTTGTCCTTTTGTGTCTAGGCAGACATCCAGACTCCCTCCTTAACATTAAATTTGCCTTAAACATTACATTTCGTCCTGAGTTGGAACTACAATTTACTCTTAGACTACATCTCCCAAGATTCATGTTTCCTGGTTTTAAGGAAATAACAGCTTTTCTCATAGTGCCTGCAGGTCTCCCATGCAGTCTCACCATTGTAAACCTCCCATCCTACAGATGTCGCCATTAGTCACTTTTTGTTAACCTCTGAACCCAAAATATTATACTTGTCGACTCCTTTCATTGCGTGGCGTCAAGGTTTTTCTTCTTGGTCTTTTTCCTGCCGTAAGGTGATACCTTTACTCTTCTCTCATTTAAAGTATTGTAGTTTTCCTCTAAAGTATTTAAATCCTTAAAAGGTTTATTAATATAGTATTACATTTTTTATAAGGTTAACATTATACCATTAAAGATAAAGTTTAATATTTACTTGTTTTACATGCCGGTACAATAGATACATTTTGACTTGAGTACTTTTACTCTATTACATTCTTACAATCCTCCTAACTAAATTTATGTTATTTTACGCCAAAAGGTTATCTAAATGATTCATGGCTCTACATGCCCAAATGGTCTTAGAGTATTACACTTTAATTACTTGCATTCTAAAAGCGGCGATGACGCCGGGTCCTTCAACATTATAGTGTTGGGTTATTATTATTGTTTTTATTCCATCTACCCATCCATCTATAATATCTGATCTAAGCAATAATTTGGTTCCGCAGTGAAAAGATCACAAAAAAAAATTGTCACTTCACTGTCATTCGGGAGTGGGGACCCCCCCCCCCCATCCCAACCCACATGTTAAGAACCAAGAAACTGATGTCTCTAATGTGCCTTGATGCCATGTTGTCTCAATCCTAGATGTGTTTTATTGGAAGTACATGACCTAATAGCTAACCCTCAACCTAAGCTTCAACATTGGCATTACCATGGCCTTCCCTTCAGGCACAGAGCATTGCCATGGCCTTCCCTTCTAGGACAGAGCATTGCCATGGTCTCTCCTTCAGGGACAGAGCATTGCCATGGTCTCTCCTTCAGGAACAGAGCATTACCATGGCCTTCCCTTCAGGGACAGAGCATTACCATGGCCTTCCCTTCAGGGACTGAGCATTACCATGGCCTTCCCTTCAGGGACTGAGCATTGCCATGGCCTTCCCTTCAGGGACAGAGCATTACCATGGTCTCTCCTTCAGGAACAGAGCATTACCATGGCCTTCCCTTCAGGAACAGAGCATTACCATGGCCTTCCCTTCAGGGACAGAGCATTACCATGGCCTTCCCTTCAGGGACTGAGCATTACCATGGCCTTCCCTTCAGGGACAGAGCATTACCATGGCCTTCCCTTCAGGGACAGAGCATTACCATGGCCTTCCCTTCAGGGACAGAGCATTGCCATATCCTCTCCTTCAGGCACAGAGCATTACCATGGTCTCTCCTTCAGGAACTGAGCATTACCATGGCCTTCCCTTCAGGGACAGAGCATTACCATGGCCTTCCCTTCAGGGACTGAGCATTGCCATGGCCTCTCCTTCAGGGACAGAGCATTACCTTCCCTTCAGGGACAGAGCATTACCATGGCCTCTCCTTCAGGGACAGAGCATTACCTTCCCTTCAGGGACTGAGCATTGCCATGGCCTCTCCTTCAGGGACAGAGCATTACCTTCCCTTCAGGGACTGAGCATTGCCATGGCCTCTCCTTCAGGGACAGAGCATTACCTTCCCTTCAGGGACAGAGCATTACCATAGCCTCTCCTTCATGGACAGAGCAAGTATACTCGACCATGTGCCAACATGTTTACTTCTGCTATGATGAGACGGTTGGTTTGGTTTGCCTCTGAAACATTTTTCTGCGTAGACAATTATTGTCTATACGCAGAAAAATGGCTCCACCTCCAAAGTACCCTCAAACGCTCCCAGATGGGCGTTTTAGATGAGCAGCACCTTGCGTTTTCATCCGGGGGGGGGGGGGGGAATAAACACTTTGGTGCACACACGGCCTAGGGCGATTACGTGATCATTTCCATGGGCGGAGTTTAACCTTAATCTGATTATAATTACATTATTGCGTATGCAAACATGTTTGTAATATGTTATTATGTTTTATGAGGAGTCAGGTGAGGTAGATTGGGTAGCCGGTTAAACAAGGTTGTTTCTCTCTCTCTCTCTCTCCCTCTCTCTCGCTCTCTCTGTTTCCACTGTCTTTCTTCTCTGTTATTCTCACACGGTGGGGAGTAGGGAGGGGGAGGGGGAGGGGGGGACAGTCAAATAACAGACTCCTCAACCTTCTCATAGTTGACGGTAGACGGGTAGAGGACCTCCCTTGTAATTAACACAAACAAAATAAACAACAGATATACCATTAGCAGCTTCCTCTCTGTGTCCACTAATCAGCTACATGTGCCCCCCCCCTCTCTCTCTCTCTTTCTCTCCCTCCCTGTCTCTCTCTCTCTCTCTCTCTCTCATCTCTGCATTTGAACCAGACTTTAAAGGGGACGGCTAATAGACATGGTCTGCGCTGCATAAAAAAAAAGAAAACACACGGGAACGCCGAACGAGGTATGTGTGTGTTTTAAGGTCGCCTGACTTTGTGTTCCCAAGGATTTCCAAAACCCACAATTAGGTTCCAGTTACCTTTTGAGGCCGCAAGTGTATTTGAGGAGAGAGAGAGCGAGAGGGGGGGAGGCAAATAAGCTGAAAGAATTTTTCTGTTAAAAGTTGAGGTTGGAGATGACATTTATGTGGGAGTGAGTGGCTATCGGATGTGGTGCAGCGGCATGAATCATCTCTCTCTCTCTCTCTCTCTCTCTCTCTGTGCATCCCTAATCTCCTCCCTGCGGCCGATCGTTGAGCCACCTCAGGTTGCACGGGAGTATGTGTGGTCGTTGAACCTGCTTATTGAGACCTGCCTTTCAAGTGGCTTTTTATGTGTCATTGTCTATTATTGCATGTCCCGGGAGACGCAAACCTGTCACCGCTGTTGAGACACCCTCCCTCCCCCCCTGTCCGTCCATCCGTCCGTCTGTCCGTCCGTCCCTGTGGTCCCCCCATTATGGCTTCCCCTCACAGAGTCCACCAGCTGTCCCAATGCCTGGCTGGGACCCTGGCCCACGCTCTGCGTCTGTGGCCCTGCCCTGGCAGCTTGTGTCACACATGCAGTACACGCACGCACGCACACACACACACACACACACACACACACACACACACACACACACACACACACACAGAGAGAGAGAAGGCGTCTACACTCACCCAAGCTGTGTATACCTTTCCACATGTCCCCCAGCTGGGGTGACCCATGCCATTAGCAGCAACCTTATCAGCATCACAGAGGAGCTGGAGGTCTCACCTGCTCTGTAATGGGGCTGGCCTTGAGACTTCATTCTTCTCTTGATTAGCTCAGCCTATGGTGATTCATTCAAAGCCTCGGTATGTCGTTACATGCCACTAACCCCCTCCCCCCACCCTCCTTTTATCTCAACCAAACACAACCTGATTTGAGAAAATACACACACATACCGAAACACACGCACACACACACACACACACCCACACACACACACACACACACACACACACACACACACACACACACACACACACACACACACACACACACACACACACAAGGGGAGTTCCCTATATCCATACCTTCCTGTGGGAGCAGAATTCCTTTCCCAGACTGTTAGCCTTGCCAGGTATTCCAGTCTACATGTCCCACATTCCCAGCTGTGTGTCTGCCAAGGGTGAAGCCACAACAATGCCCTCTCACTGGTCACTTATTAGAGAGAGAGAGAGTGTGTGCGTGCATGTGTGCATGCATGTGCGCATGTGCGTACGTGCGTGTGCACGTGTGCATGCGCGTAGAGAGAGAGAGAGAGAGAGAGATAGATGATGATGACTTCATCCTCACCTCACCACGTCTCTGGAGTCAGCCTTCTAGCAGTGTGTATATGTGTACAGTACATATGCCACCAGTGGGTGTGTGTGTGTGTGTGTGTGTGTGTGTGTGTGTGTGTGTGTGTGAATGATTTCACCGGCAGTGTGAATGGGAGTTGCTGTTATGGCCCCGCTGTTACGGAGCCCGGCGCTGTTTCGCATTACGGGGGAAGCTGGGGCTAATTTCCTGTTGATGGACACGGGGCTGGCTCGCCGATAGAAACAGGTTTAACAGGGACCCGGGGGGAGGGGGGGTGGGGGGGAGTAGTGGGGAGGTGTTGGGGCGGTGGATTAGTCAGCGACTAGAGTGCTCAGCTGTTTAGGAGGTGAGAGTCGTGTGTGAAGTCTAGCATTAAATCTGAGGTATTAGGCGAACACATACAGGTAGATTCAGGGTGAGCCGAAGAGGTGTTGAGAGGTGTTTTATACTGTAACACTGTAGTTTACATTGCGGTCGCCGGTCACCCTGGGCACGGGCTTGCTTAACCACTTCAACCCTATGTGTGCTTTGTTATATGTCAAATTGCGAATATAGCCATGTGTCAATGTCAATGCCACTTCTGCCCAAATTATTTCACCCTCTCAATAAACTAATAGTTGTGCACAGTGCAGTCCAAAGGGATCCAACTGGATTATGTGAGAACTGTGTGTGTGCGTGCATGCGTGCATGGCTGCATGCATCATAAAAATAGAACTCCCCCCCCCAATAATAAAATCCCCTCAACTCTACTGAATATCTGCATGGCTGATTTGCTTGCTTCTGCAACTGTAATTATTTTGACTACTGTATATGCTCATCCAAACTGAATTCTTTCTGTTTGCATCGATGTTAAATGTTGGTCTATTTTTGTCTGGAAAGAAAGGAGAGAGAGAGAGAGACGTTGTGGTTGGGTGACAGTCTCCAAACAAACTGGAGTTTTCTTTGCTGTTAATCCCGGCTCATTTGCTCAAAGCCAGAATAGCGTGCCGTCTCGTGTAATGAGTGCGAGCCCCGCGCGAGAGCCTGCTGCCTCCACGAAAGCAAACACGAGCTAATCGGCAAACAAACATGGAGAAGTGCACACATCTGCATGTGGTTTGTCTGCGCCCATCATTCATGGGAGTAATTTTGTTGTCGAAGTGCAACGAGAGAGACAGACGGACAGAGATATACACAAAAAGAGAGATATAATCCAGGCCGGGAAAGTGAGTGAACGTCATTGATGGCCATGCGTGCAACATTGCAAATAGCCAGCCATGCAGGGCCAACCCACCACGCCCCCGCTGCCCCATGTCCGCACACGCTCCCCTCTGCGTAAGGCTCCAGAGAGAGCCACAAGGATGCCTGCAAGGAAAACACGTCCCCTCATCCAGTCCCCCCCCCCCCCCCCACAGCCCCCCTCCCCCCGCTCCGTCTTAATAAGGGGGCAGCCTTTTATATGGCCGCGCCAGACGGTTTGCGTTAGCATCGTTAGTGATAGCCGCAGTCCCCACCACCACCGCAACCACTAAGGGACACCTGGGATTCATTGCGACCCAGCACAGACCGCACCCTCTGGGGGTGGGGCGGGATATTGTACCTGCGGGGAGACTGGGGGCCTCTTCCTCCGTTCTTGAAACAAAAAAAAGAACCCGTCCAGAGTCAAGATTTAGTGCATTTTAGAACAGGACTCTAAATGGCAGTCTGAGCGACAGACCGACCGCTGCGTTTGAATGCTGACTCATGTGTTTACATGTGAGAGGCTCCTGCAGGCAGAGGCCTGATCTCGGGTTTCGATGGGACCTCAGACCACCTTTTTTTTTGTTGTCTTGGTCGCCTGTGATGGAGTATAGGAGCACGCTGTCACAAACAAAAACTGAGTTGACTTTCACAGTAGCCTCGGCAGTAAATCTTGGGGAAACGTGTGTATTTGGTGCATTTGGGCCACCGGCCGATATGAAAAGCTCACGCACGCGTTGCCATGCACAGGCTCGTGCACACAGGCTCGTGCACACATACACACACACACGTGCATGTAAAAACACACTCAAGCGTCCATATTGTGAGTAATCCTGTGTGATTTTAAGTGTGTTTCCAAGAAAGCCTCAGTCACCGCTTCCCAGCCACACGTCTCCACTGATCAGTGACACACGCTGGACATTCATGGGAACGGTGTGCTTTTGTTTGTTTATGTGTGTGTGTGTGTGTGTGTGTGTGTGTGTGTGTGTATGTGTGTGTTTAGTGATGCATGTGCACATTATTGTGCGGGTGTATATCTGTGCTCATATAGTGTGTTTAGTCTTAGAATTAGATCACATCTTATAATCACATATTCTCATAAGGGACTGTTTGTAGCATGCACAAACACACACACACACACACACACACACACACACACACACACACACACACACACACACGTCGCTATACACTGTGTGGTTGTTGGCCTCCTTTCGGCTGTTCCTTTGCGTTCATTTGTGAGGGACAATTAGCAGACACGCAAGTGTGCATTCACGAGGGTGCGCGTGGTAAGCGCACCAGCGCGTGCAACTGTACATGCACGAGTGTATGCGCGTCACACCGCTGTCTCCATTCCCTCTTGTAATGTTAACCCACTGTCTCCACCGCATTTGCCCCAATGCCCCCCCCCCCAACAGCCCAACTTCTCATACACCACCCCCCCCCCCCCCGAACACACACACACACACACACACGCACCTCCTCCCTCAGAACCTAAATCTGCCCCCCCCCTTCCCCATCCATCACACCCCCCCTCACCCCCAGCCTCCTTGCACCAGAACCCCTCCCCACCCCCCTGTTGCATTCCTGCATTTCACTGCCATAAACAACTATTAACTTAATGGTTACAAAAATCATTAAAGGGGGAACATCTGTGCGTGCGCAAGCAGCCAATCAGGGCCGACGAGGAAGGGAAGGGACCTGGGGGTGGATTGTAGATTGGTGATTGGCTGAACGTAAGCACTTGCACCTTGTTATTAAGCCCCCCCCTCTATACGGCGCATACGGCGCATGTTCTTTATAGTCTGTTTAGCGAGGGGAAGAAGCAGCGGGACATGGCCGGAAAAAAATAAGTGCAGAAGAGAAGGAGAGAGGAGAGGAGGGAGAGAGGAAAAAAGAAAAGGCCAGCAGAGACACATGAACACATGGAAACGGTTAGCTTCTCAGCGGTGGCAGGCAGCGGCGCGCTCTTTCTGTTCTCCCTCTCTCTCTCTCTCTCTCTCTCTTTGCTTTTTCATTTTCGATCTTTTACGTCCCAAATCGGAACCAGATTGCCACTGCGGCCGCTTAATTTGAGCTTCTTTTACAGTTTAAGGATGTTGCTGGAAATTGAGGTGGAAAAATTATTTAGAAAATAAATGGGGGGGCGGATAGGTAGTGGTGGGGGCATGGAGCTTATAATTACAGACGTTAAAAAGCAGCTCTGGCTTTTTGAATTAAGATCCCTGCACCGCAATGCTACCACTTTAATAACGCCACTTAGCAAGGGCCCAATACGGCATGCTGGGATATTGAACTGTTGTGTGGCCCCGACCATCGTGGGTCGGGTGCTCTGAATGCAAACAAGAACCCGAATTAATTAAGGGAAAGGGAGTTGTCTCATTGAATAATTCCATGTCAAACCTATAATGCAGCTTAATAAAAATGGAAAGTGTGTGTGTGTCAGTGTGCGCGCACACGTGCTTTCTCCTTCCCCTTTTACTGTGTGTGAATGGCAAACTGTGGCCACCCCAAAGCTCTGTGAGAAAAGGGAATAAAACGAGAAAGGGGAAACGTAAAATAAACTGAACGGAAAGCTCGATCGTGGGGGCAGGCCGGGGAGGACTCTGGCCAGGCAGCCTGCAGACAACCGCTGGCTTCCCTCAGCCCAGATTAAGTGTGACTTCTGTTGGGGCGCATGCAGGGCCCTCGCCACCCCCTCTCTGCAGAGTCTCCCCGCGGGCCAAGGGGCAGCGCCGCTGCAGCCAGCCCGCCCCCCTGAGATGAAAGCGTTTTCCATCGTGCATAATGTGCCCTGAAAATAATATGCACATTGTGTAATCATGCCCCCCCCCCCAACCCCCCCACGCCATGAAAAGGTCAGAAATACATACATGTGCCATGTTACAAAGAAGCTGTTATGCCGTTTGGTCTCTTTGCCGTGTGGGGGACCCGAGAGCCGAGTGTGAGAGACATGATGAAAGCTTGGGGTCGCGAGTGGGCGTCTGCGCCGGCAGGGCCTCCGTGTGCGTAACGCTATATATTGGCGAGGTGTTTGCTTGCACGCTAGCCCCTGTCCTGTCCAACATGGACGTGGAAATGGTATTCATTTTAGCGAGTGTTTTTTATGACGTGACAAAGTTATTGCCGCAGGTGAGGACAGCGTAGGGGCGGGGGGAACGCGGGGACGAGTGAGTGGTGGCGCATATATATTCCTGTGTGTGTGTGTGTGTGTGTGTGTGTGTGTGTGTGTGTGTGTGTGTGTGTGTGTGTGTGTGTGTGTGTGTGTGTGTGTGTGTGTGTGTGTGTGTGTGTGTGTGTGTGTGTGTGTGTGTGTGTGTGTGTGTGTGTGTGTGTGTGTGTGTGTGAGAGAGAGAGAGAGAACATTTGGATAAGGGCAAAGGCACCTCCTGGTTGATTTGAAGGGGTCCCGGGTTCCCACGCTTCTGGGTCCACTGTTTTCCAGGCCCAGGCAGGTGGGAGGAGTTTAGACAGGATTGTGGTGGGTGGGTGGGTGGGGGGGTGCTCTGGAAAATGGCCGCTGCTTCATCTTGCATAAACAGATCATAAAAAAGACTCTTCAGACTGACTCTGGTTGCCAAGGACTCTCTGTGCAGTCAGTTCAAGACTGCCGGTTCATATAGGCTTGGGTTGGAAGTGTGCTCAGGCGTCACTTCCAAACGGGTCTTCCCTTGAATCCCTGCACTGTGCCTGAGCTAAGAGGCAGCGCCGCTCGGTCATCTATAAGCTTCTTGGATGCACCGAATAAATGTGCATTCTCTTGCATTTGACAAAGCCTACACAGATATAGAGAGTTAGTACAGGAGTTGAACTTCGCTATATAGGGGCCGGAGATCAGCAGCCTGCAAGTCAAAGCTCAGACATGTGCAATGAGAAATGTTAGTTGTTGTAATCTCTCTCTCTCTCTCTCTCTGTCTCTGTCTCTGTCTCTGTCTCTGTCTCTCTCTCACTCTCTCTCACTCTCTCTCAAAATGTACTTAAAGTAAAAGTACCAAAAGTGGAAAGTACTCATCATGCAGAATGTCACATTTCACAACTTTTCTAAAGTGTAAATATATTAAAAATAACTTTTGAAAATAGCAGATCTACAAGCTCACAACAATGCTCACAAAGCATTGTGAACATGTAGAACTTAATCAAAATTGTAACTAGTATAGCTAATGTTTTGTGAAGTAAAGTAAAAGTGCTTACATTTTTAAATAGGCTACCTCAAAAGTCTACTTAAGTACAGTACTTGAGAGTAAATGTACTTAGTTACTGTACTTTTCACCACTGTTCTATACCCAGACTGATTGCGCTTGGCAGATGAGTTGGCAACCGGTGCTTCATGGCTCTCTCAGGCAAAGTGTCTCCAGCTGACGCGGCCTCCCCACCAACCCCACCGCCATCTTGCCTCGCGTAAATATTATGATGGCCCGTCTTTTTAATAAACTAATTCTTCACAAATGTTATTGCGAGTTCACGCCATGCACCCTGAAAGTACACAGTAAGCAGCAGTGCGGGTCTGGAAGTCTGCGCTATTGATGCTGGCATGGCTGGGTGTAAAAGTTCTGCCATGCCCGCGCCGCAGGGAGCCTCAAATACTGTTCACTGCTGGTGACTCTCATGGACCATGCCTGTCTCTGTCTGCCACAGCACCAATGGTTGCGAATGTGTGAATGGTGTGCTTGTGCTGTGTGTGCGTGCGTGCGTTCTAGGGTGTGTGCGTGCGTGCTAGGGTGCGTGCGTGCTAGGGTGCGTGCGTGTGTGTACTCATAGCATCTGTAGTATGCATGTGTGTGTTTTTTCTTTTTTACTAACCGTGCAAAAAGCGCCTTCCCATGTTGTGAACTCCTAACCAGGAAGTAGCCTTTTGGCAAACAGAGCAGGCAGGTCTATAATGATTCTTTTAAGGTGTATGCATGCATGCCGCCCTGCTCTGCCATCTCTGATCTGTAGCCAGGGTCACAACAGCTATAAAACATGATTAAGTGGAGGGGGTGGGGCTGTAAAGTTAGACACACAGCATGACAAATGACAGTCAAATAATCAGACTGCATAGGCCAAACGTCTGGACTCTCTGTAATGATTAACCACTTCAGCGCTATACTTCGTTGACCAGGGGGGGGGGGTCCCCCAGGTGTCTGGGTTTTCCCTCTCTAGCCAACCCCCCCCCCCCTAAACATGCTTAAGACCCACCTTTGCACTCCTAGGTGCACTTGTTGTTTTGTGTGTTGTGGGTTGGGGGGCTGTGTTTGTGTGTTTAGTCTCTACTGCCTCCCGTAGTGACTGGCTGCAGTGTTGTTTTCGTCGACTAAAACTAAGACGAAAAATGTTCGTCGACTACATTTTAGGAAAACTAAATTAAATGAAAACTAAGCTATGATGACTAAAACTGAGACTGAATATATTGACGATTTCGTCAACAAATAAAAACTAGAGGAAAATGTTAGGATGGGACTAGTGGACAAGAGATCCAGGATAACTAATTTTACAATTAGTTGTTTGTAGTAGTTGCTATTTTCAGAAAAAGAAAAAAAAAACGTAATAGTGTCATTACGGCATCAAGGCCCGCCAAAATTTATTTGTACTAAAATCTCATGACACTTAGTCGACTAAAACTAGACTAACACTAACACATTCCAGGTGACTAAAATGTGACTAAAACTAAATTAAAACTATTCAAGAGACTACGACTAAAACTCAAATCAAAATGTGCTGCCAAAAACAACACTGGACTGGAGTTCTTGTTGTCCTAGTCTAGTGTTCTTCTTTCTTGTCCCTTGTTTTTCTCTTTTCTCTTTCTTTGGCCTGCGCCTGGGCCAGTGTAATTACTGGATTAATAACTGGATTCATGCTACAAATGCCCAATCCGCCTATCAACATATCGGCAGGCAGAGATCTCCAGCTACACAGGACTGCCAATGCACAGACCAAAAACAAACATTACAAGAGTGTTTACCTTAAATACAGGTACTTCGGACTACTGAACGCGACCCCCCTCCCACCATCGCACCCCACCCGTCTGTCTACCTGATCAAAACTGGGGTGTGGAGCGTTAACGTCCTTTGTCCGCGTAGTTGAATGGAGCTGACACTGCCAGGAGTAATTATGGGTAATTGGTGGGACAATAAGGTGATGACAGCTGTGGAACAGGCAAGAGCGGAGGGGCAATGCCCCGGGCCCCGATCAGTGCACTGAGCAGCACCCCTGCCTCACTGCCCCAACCCGCCGTCACAATCCACTGGGCGCAATTAAGGCCACACAATAACCTTCTTGTGGAACCCTGTCCAGCGCATATCAACATCTCATCCAGTATGGGAATGTGGGTAAAGAAACGACCCCCCCCCCGCAAAAAAAAGAAAGGAAAAGAAAAACCTTGCAATTTCAATCCTCGAAAGAGCATTTACTTTAATCAGTGAAAATAAAATGGAGCGTTGACGAAGGGCTGAATGAACCTGAGTCCAGAACAACACTGGAGATGTGTAAGAAAATACTGGAAGGATAAGGGGGCCATGTAAGCCGATGGGTTTTAAGGACGATAGCCAGAACGAGGAAGTATTGTGTTGCTTTTAAGCGCTCGTGTGACTTATCCCTTTCAATTGCTGGCAGCATAGGTGAAGAAGAAGTTGAAGAAGAAAAAGGAAAAGAGGGAGAAAAAAAGCGAAACCATCGGTTAATTCATGTGTCGGTTTTGGCAACAGAATCATTTCCTTCCTCTCCTGCCTCGAGTCAAACGAAGGATTTGGTGGTTACAAGAAAAAAAGAAAAGAGAATTGATCGTCCATGGGAATTTCCTGTCAAAAACGCAGAGGCAGCATTTGTGCTCGACAAACACATTAACTGCTGTTTGCTTGTGGTGCAACAGAAGTCGAGGCCTTTCTCATAACGATGTATATACATTCAGCTGATACAAGGTGATGTTTTCAAGTTGAAGATCATGCATACCATGCAATGTGGAATAATATTCTGGGCATGTCACCGTAGGTGCACATTTGTGCAAAAATAGAAATTGGCAGGATTCTGAGCTTGTAGATCGGCAAACAGATTTAGAGGTGAAAAGGAGGGGACCAAGTAGGCTATATACCCCTGGGGGATTTAAGTGATTAAACTAGTCGTATACAGTACGCATGATGGTATGTGACTATTATGATTACATACATACAGCAGAGGGTTTATGTATAGAACAATTGTGGTGTACATGTAGTTCATTCGTACAGATGGGTTGTGTCATTGTGTGGACATGTTTACCGTAAAACTCATTGAAATAGAGAGAGGGAGGGACACAAATAAGCAGACAGAGACACTGAGAGGAAGCTGAATGTAGGAACAGCGTCAGACAAAGGCAGACACAGAGAGAGAGAGAGACTTGCTTTTATAACTAATAAAATCAATTGCATTCATCTTTCTTTTTATTACCAATCTAATAGAAGTAAATTCACAACAGCTGATGGGGAAACAGGCTGCTATTCAGAGTTTGTTTATCAGTATTCTTCATCAATAACATCCACAACTCTATTAGGTATGGTGATAGTGATGAGAGAGGCGGTAGAAAGAAAGAAAGAAAGAAAGAAAGAAAAAGGAAAGCGAAATATAGAGAAAATAGCCAACAGTCAGAGGATGGGAACCCTTGCTGTGACAGCATGTTATAAAATACCTTTTGGGGAACCACTGAACAAATTAAAGGCCTTGACCTCAGTGGGGGGGGGGGGGGGGTCACAGAGACCCAGAGAGGGAAAACGACAGAAAAAGACAGGAGGCCTTATCTTGTGCGGTGGCGCCTTATGCATAAAAACTAGTCAATCTATAACTACAATCTACAACCAGCAGCAGACTGACATCATGCTTCCTTCTATGCATGAGGAGTCCAAGCTGCTTCTTTTCACCTGGGGAATTTCCCCGGCCGGACGTATAGCGCGTGGAAGGAACACATTATCCCGACCAACTGAGCCAGACTTTAGGGTGGGCGGCTATATGGCGAGATACAAGAGACATTAGCAATAGAAAGAACAATAGTAAAACACTGATGCCAGCTATAACAATAGTATATAATTGCAATAATAGCACGTATGATAATAGTGTCATGTATGGTACGTATAATACACTATAGTAGCCAGCCAGTGTTTCATGAAAACCTTCGATCCGCAGCCAAATGTCCACAATCACACCCTTGATCTACAGCCAATGAACAGCACAGCACAGCAGCCATATTGGAAAGACATTGGGCCTCTTACTTCCTTCAGAGGTCTTTACCAATTACACTAATTGAGGCTCTGTTCCATTTAGTGTAGCATCCCTATAACCGAATGGACCCTTTTTTTGGGGGGAAACCTCAAGGAACCATGAAGATCCCAGGACCCACTTTATAAGACCCACTGGTGTAGCAGAGTCTTTCCAGTGAGCCAATATCAGCACCCTGACTCTGTTTGACAAGATTGGAATGGAGCCTTCATTAGTATCATTGGTACTTGTGACGGAATTAAGACAGAGGCCCAATACAGCTGCTGTGCATATAGAGCCTATCTGCAGTCCACAATCACACCCTCAATCTGTTATGTGGGCGTGTGTGGGGGAGGGGCTCTATTAAAGAGGGCTCCTTGATGTCCTGTGAACTCTTTAGCACCAGTGTGCCAGGACACACACACACACACACACACACACACACACACACACACACTAGCTCTGTTTAAGGTAGACTATACTACAGATTACTACAGACTGGCATTCGAATGAAGTTGGGAGATCACATCAGTTGGTTTGAAGGTGTGAAAAAAGGTTTCTTTAATGATGCACCTGAGAGCCGACGCCGACAGACGGCTACTATAGTGCTAGAAATAGCCTATGTGGCTTGATGTCTCTTTCAAAAATAGGCCCGCTGCCATCCGACGGTCGAAGGTGGCTTTCGATGTTCCCCTACAACTTTCAACCTGACGCAACAGCTAGATTTTCCGCGCTCACGAATACTTACCGCCGCCAACGTCGGTGCAACTGTGAGACATGAAGCAGGGTGTTTATGTCAAACACCATCACAGATATCTCTCTTTAAACATAGACCAGTGGTTCCCAAATGTTTTAGCTCCAGACCCAAAAGAGAAATTAGATGTTTGCCCGGGACGCAATAGTGAAGATAGCAGATCTATGAGCTAGATTGGTTATTTTCACTACTATACTTTTTTTATCTATTCATGGAAATTATTAGATTTCATTTATGCAATACTTTTGATAAACAATCAAATTGTTTAAACTTTTATTTTTTGTAATATATTGAAGTAATATAGTATATAGTAGGCCTATACTATAATTATATTATATAATATTTAAATGTAGGAAACGTTTGGTAAACAGTGATGTAGACAACATGTCTACATGTCTACATCCATGCATTTTCCCTGTCATCAGCATTCTCTCATCTTATTTATTACTCAGTGATGGAAGTAGTACTCAGTAAAAGTATCAATATCCTATTGTATAAATAGTTACAAGTACAAGTTCAGCATTCAAATTGTACTCAGTTACTTTCCAACGCTGGTATTACGTTGCTGTGACCACTCTCGCCCCTGTCCCTTATTCCGCTCGCCATGCACCAGTGCAGCCATGGAGACAGACTGACAGGGAGACATCATGGCTATCACTCCCATCACCGTTTGCCCTTTAGTCTCACACACACGCACGCACACACGCACGCACAGCCTTATCTACGGCATCTCTCGTTGGCCCTGTTGCATGCATCCCCTCTGTCGCCGGAGCAAGACAATGGTTAGCTGGAAAGGTCAAAGTCTGCTGCTGCTTTGACCAAAGAAATGTCACCATGACTCTGTGTGTATGTATCTCTCTCTCTCTCTTCTCTCGCTCTCTCTCTCTCTCTCTCTCTCTCTCTCTCTCTCTCTCTCTCCCTCTCACACACGCACACACATAGGCATGCTAGCATCTCAGTGTCTTTCAAATAATATAAATAAATACATAAAAATGCACAACAGACAGAAGTGAATAGAGCTCGGAGTGTTTTTCTTGTTTGTGTAATGTCATACCGCCGGAGCCAGTTCAGGGGATTTCCATCGTTGCTCAGCAAATACCATCGCAACGAATTATCTTAAAAAAGAGAGAGAGAGAGAGAGAGAGAGACAGAAAGCACTGTAACTGAGAGCCTTTTATTACACAGCTTTGTTTACTGAATCTGGCGCCTGAATAATACACAAAAAGCTCTCTTGTGTTCCAGTTCTTTTCCCCGCCGGTCTTTGAGGCAAACAATGCAAACTTTTGGGGTGAAAGAGAATGAATGAATGAATGAGGGGTCCTGTCAGCGCGTTGTTTCATAACGCATGTTTTCAAAGGGCCCTTATAGAGGGAGTGCTTGGGGAGGGGGGGGGGGGGGGGGGATTTGAAAGGACTCAAAATCTATCTATATAATCGATCTATCGATCTATCTTCGTTAATGTGTGTATTGTTTATTGTTCTTTCAATCTGGTGTCCCTATTTTGGGCCTGTCATGTAGGAGTCCTTTGCAGTGGTGGAACAAATAAAGTAAAGTAAAGGTATCAGTACTGCAATATAGAAATACACTGTTACAAGTAGACGTCCTGAATTCAAAACTTTGTTGAGTTAAAGTACAAAAGTATTGGCATCAAAATGTATTTAATTAATACTCATAATTACTCATAATGCAGAATGTCTCATTTCAAGTTTTCAAATGTATAGTCTTTTGAAAATAGATGATCTGCTATTTTCAAATGGCCAAAATGTATAATGTATGTATGTTTTGTAATAATTTCCATCAAAATCTTTTCACATAAATTTCGTCCGAAATGTCGTGGAATAGAAGCAAAAGTTCTGGAAATTGGAAATACTCAAGTAAAGTACAAATACCTCAAAATTGCAATGAAGTACATTACTTCAGTAAATGTACTATAGTATAGTAGTATAGTTACTTTCCACCACTGGTCCTCTGGTGTATGGAAGCTGTTTGGGAACCCGTGTGTTTAGAATGTGCTGCTGATATTAAACACGGCGAGACATCAGGCTATCTCTCTCTATCTCACCCTGCGCTGCAACTCCCAGGAGCCGTCTGTGGGAAAAGACGCAACCCGAGTGTGGGAAGCGCACGGCCTTCCTCTTGATATGGCGTCGAGAGATCGGTAGTGGCGCTCCGCTCCGCCGTTATCTGCGATGGAAAAGTTCAGCCCGGTTTAGATATAGATAGACCATTGGCAGAAATCGTTTCTTTTTTGTAATAATAAGCAGAACATTGGACAGTTTGATGAAAAAAATAAGTGGTTTGATGCTAATCTCGGGGATTCGTTTAATTTGACAGATATATTATGTGAGCAAAAGGGTTTTCTGTGTAGTATAGTCACTCAATCTCTTTGTCTCCCTCTGTGTGTGCGTGTGTGTGGTGTGTGTGTCTCTCTCTGTCTGTCTGTCTGTCTCTCGCCCTCCTTGCCCTTCAGCCCCCCTCGCCCCACCTCTCTTGGCTCTTGGGCAGGCCTGTGTCACATGGTTGAGTGATCAAGTCGGAGCAGTGAGGCGAGCTCTCTGGGTGAAGCTCAGGAGTTCTGACGGGAGCTGGTGGGGCTGAAATCAGCCTAAGTAGGCTAGGCCCCCCCCTCCCTCCCCTCCCTCTCTCTCCCTCTCCGTCTCTCTCTGGGAAGCTACAAAAGGGGAATGCAAACACACACAGTCACACCCCTCCCTCCTGTCATCCTGGCCTCTTTTCTTCGGACCTCTACTGTGACCCGGGCCATGAGGTTTAACCACTTAAGCCCTGTATGCTTCGTCGTCGTAATACAAACAAATACCAAAATTAGCCAAGCGGCCCGGAAGAGGTTCCCAGTTCGATCCCGGGGCTCCCCCGAGAGTTGGTTGTCGAAGTGTCCTTGAGCAAACGACACTGAACCCCTAATTGGTCTCGATGAGCAGGCTGGTTACATGGTTTCCTCCGCCATCGGTAGGTGAATGGGTGAATGTGTGGGTGAATGTAATGCACAATCTATGTAAAGCGCCTTGGATAAAGGTGCTACATGAATGCACCATTTACAAGTTCCCAACAAGCTTGTACTATGTGCTATTGAAACAAGTGGTGAAACAAGTCGCCTCTCTCAGCTCTCACATGGATGGATGGGTTGGGGATAGTTTGGAGGAGACCCACTCATTCTCTTCACAGGTGAAGCGCACTGCAGGTGTGAACAAAAGTGATGTCTCCGCCATACGAAGCAAAATGCTTCAAACGAATCGCAGAATACATTTATTCATTCCAACTCCGAGGGCCTCGAATGGCGGTAAATCTGTGAAGATTCTGCCACGACCTGTCAGAGCTGTCCGAGCCGTCAGTTGGGAATCACATGGGGAGAATGTGACACGTCCGCGTACCGGATGAATCCATCAGTGGAAATCAGCGCACTTCCAAAACACCTGCCACAGAGAAGGGGGCAAAAAAACTCACATCCCCTTCCTCACCCCTGCTCTCCCCACCCCTCAGACTCATTAACTCAATTCATGAGCGTCCCTTTCTGCCCTTCCCTCCCCCCTCAAATGCACGCACGCACGCACACGTGCACACTGACTGGGCATGGAGAGATTGCGGGGTGGGAGGGGGGGTTGGCGGAGGTGGTTGAGCTCATTAAGTCCAGGCAACAGAACCTTTGCTCTCCACTCTTTAAAAAAAATGTCCGTCACTTTAGTGGGTGAAAAGAATGAAAAGAATGAAAAATTCTTCGAGTTCTTTCCCCACCTAGTGGTCACCAACCATGGCCTCTCAGTGGTCTCTCTCTCTCTCTCTCTCTTCTATTCATCACTTTCTTCTTCACTTTGTTTTTCTGTTCCTCTTCCCTTCTTTCTCCTGTCCGTTTGCGGGGGGAGGGAGGGAGATCTGTGGTGGGCGGAGTTGAGCTTGAAGCAGATCCAGTATAATGGGGATAATTGGGGAGGGGGGACAAAGTGGCCGGCCCCTGTCTGACCAATCTTCTCACACAACAATCGGCTGATTGTTTTTCCGCGGTCACACAACAACCTCTTTTAGCGGAGAGAGATTTTCGGTGGATTTGTGGAATATTATAATTAGCAAGCGAACTACCGCCGTGCGCGGCACGAGTTACTCCGTCCGCTGGAGTCGCGGGGACGGCAGAGTGACCATGGTTCTCTGGTTCCCAAACATTCTGTCTCGAGTCGCGGGGACGGCAGAGTGACCATGGTTCTCTGGTTCCCAAACATTCTGTCTCGAGTCGCGGGGACGGCAGAGTGACCATGGTTCTCTGGTTCCCAAACATTCTGGAAGTTTTCAAATGTATAAAAATCTTTTTGAAAATTGCCGACCTACAAGCTCACGATACGAAATGTTACCCTATACATTTTTCAAATATTTGTAGTGGAGTGAACGTGCAATGCTGAGATGTAGTGGAGTAGAATTAAAAGTACTGAAAACTGGGAATACTCCTGGAAAGTAGTGAGAGTGTGTGTGTGTGTGTGTGTGTGTGTGTGTGTGTGTGTGTGTGTGTGTGCGCGTTCGTGTGAGTCGGGGGGTGGGGGGGAACACGGGGAGATTTGTTTGCTGTTTCTGGAAGTGAAATGGATGGTCAGTTGCAGGGGCCTCTTCTCTGTGCCTGAGTGGACGCTGGTTAACCATCTAATGAGGCCAGAGGCAGCGTGTCACAGAGCGGGGTCAGAGGAACCTGTTTCTACTGGTGGGGTGACGGGGTCTGTCTGTCTGTCTGTCTGTCTGTCTGTCTGTCTGTCTGTCTGTGTCTCTCTCTTTACAATTTAGGCATTTAGCAGACACCGTTAATCCGTTTAGCGATTTACAATAAGCAAGAACAACACAAGCTAATGCATCAAATGTAATCTAGGATCATAAGTAAATTAATCATCCGTCTTACAGTAGAATATTCGTAGAATGCTGTATAGAAGAATGCCTTTGCATAAAGCCTGCAAGGTTGTCGAGGCTTTATTCACGGCCAGTAACTAAAGCGTCAATGATCGTGGTTACAACATTTATGTTTCGGATGAATTAACACAATGGATGCTGCCAGCATCTTTCAAAATATAAGCGCTAGAGGGCCTCTGCAGATATGGCAGATTTTACTCTGAAAAGTCCCCCCTTTCCGTTCCCCCGTAAAACCGGCAGGCATAATGTTCCATTCTTACCTCCTATTGGTCATAATGTTCCATTCTTACCTCCTATTGGTCATAATGTTCCATTCTTACCTCCTATTGGTCATAATGTTCCATTCTTACCTCCTATTGGTCATAATGTTCCATTCTTACCTCCTATTGGTCATAATGTTCCATTCTTACCTCCTATTGGTCATAATGTTCCATTCTTACCTCCTATTGGTCATAATGTTCCATTCTTACCTCCTATTGGTCATAATGTTCCATTCTTACCTCCTATTGGTCATAATGTTCCATTCTTACCTCCTATTGGTCATAATGTTCCATTCTTACCTCCTACTGGTCAAAGCTAAAGTCTCTCTAGAAGCCTTAAAATAAGATTGCGGGACACTTTATACAGCCTTATACTTCAGTACACTTCAGTACAGTACTGTATATGCAATGAAAAGATTGTGGCACTGGGTGAATTAAACTCACTCTTATTTTGGACATTTGGGCCTCAGTGCCCCTCAGAAGTATCGAAATACAAGTGCACACACACACATGCGCGCACACACGCACACGCACGCACGCACGCACGCGCGCGCACACACACACACACACACACACACACACACACACACACACACACACACTTCAGGCAAATGCTGCTGTACAGTAAATCACTTCACCATGACATGTTGGGTTTGTGTGTACTCTATTTATGGAGGCATCAGAACAATGCTTGCCCCGAGTGTTTCAGAGTGCAGGGGAGCTCTTGAGTATTCATAAATATCTCCTGACACCGCAAAAGACATTTCCAGTGTTTCTGGTTAGTGCAGCGTGTGGGTGTGCACGCGCGCGTGTGTGTGTGTGTGTGTGTGTGTGTGTGTGTGTAACTATAGCAGAAATATTTACTGGCGTGTGAATATTCTCAAACAGGAACACTTTCCAACCATCAATCAATCAATAATTAAGAATTAAGCCCATATATGGAGATCCCTGATGTCATCAATGTTAGTATACGGATATATGTCAGAACCTGTTCTGACGTTCCACATTTTAATCCTTCCCCATACATCCTTCTTCTTCGATGTCTCCCTTTTGACTGATACCTGTCCATTTAAATTGTAGATGGCAGCCGGCGAAAACTAGGGTTCTCAACAGGCCCGAAAATTAAGGCCCGGCTCTACCTGGGCCCTCATCAAACCCTGTACACTCAAGACACGCTCCATATATGACCAGTGCACAACAGGCGTCTTACTGGTTATTATATACCGGTAGTTCCGAGTTAAACTTTGAAAAAATATCTAAAACATATGTAGAAAGAAATCCATGGAGGTATTACTGGCAGCGTGTGCACAAGACATTTGGCACTGATCATATCTCTGGACACACGCACGCACGCACGCACGCACACACACACACACACACACACACACACACACACACACACACACACACACACACACACACACACACACACACACACACACACACACACACACACAGATCGACCCTCAGTCTAATAGACAGACAGCCTCCTGCAGAGCCACTGCATGAAAAGGTGGCGTTACTCTCTCTCTCTCTTCCTGTCAAATCAAAATAAGATTAAAAAAATAATGTTACTCTCAATTCTCAAAAGCCTCAAAATAAACACAGCACTTTACAATCCTCCTTGTGTGCAGTGCAAATGTTTAGCTATATACAGTCCATGTGCTGTTCAGTCACTGTCAAACGACTCTCACGGACAACAGAGAGGCCACTTTGAAAGTGCTCCAAGATAAATACGGGCTCCAGGCTCCACATGAGTGACATTGAGATGCGCACCGTGTTTGTTACTGTACACAATAGATTCAAACGCATTATGCTGGGGCACATGCCTACCCTTGCGTGTGCATTTGTACACTCACTGCAAGTTAAATTAACAATCGGTGCATAGAGGGTGAAAATTGTGCCACTTTCTCTCAATTCCTCCACTATATGCTGTCTCCCTCCCAGGTTTAATCCTGCCTAGTTCCATAAAGAATAAGTACTCGTGGTCTGGACTGCCCTTTTATCTTTTTTACATTTTTGTAAATATTGTCCCATAGATATCATTTAATCAGAATTAAAAGATGTCTTTCATCATAACCTAATTGATGTGCAAAGATTGTGATGCTGATGGACATCAGACATGGGGTGACTGATGGACAGCTATCTGTGGTTGCATGTAAGCGATACGTGAGCAATATCAGGTTTCTCGTATGGGTCATCCTTATGGCCGCTGGTGTGATGACAAGCTAGATGTCCCATGATGACACACACTTCTTCTAGAAAAAGCCTGCCCACCACCCCCCCCCCTCCCCCCCAAAAAAAACAATCTGAAGGTAACAACAAACACCTCTACATGCTTAATTTGGCTTGATTGATTGATTGAAAATTGATTGATTGAAAACTTTATTCAAAATGTATTCAAAAGGATACAGACACAAGAAAGCCGGTAGGCTTGTTTCCGTTGTGGTCCTTTTGGGGAAAGGGGACATGGGGAGTAACAAAACAAAACAGACACAAACTAAATACCATTTGTATTTTGCCCTGACCCTGTTCCTTGGGGGAAGGGGGGCAGGAGACAAAGACATAACAAGAAACAAAAACACAGAAAAAGGTACAAAAAACCCAACCAATAACCAATAAAAACTAGATTTTTTTGTTGGTTTTTTAACCTATATTAATCTAAATGGTCAGTATGCACACAGGCTGCACTCTCCATGCTTACATTTGAGCAAATAAAACATTGAAGCGAGCAGCACAGGTGTCATTAGGTCAGAGTGTGTGTGTGTGTGTGTGTGTGTGTGTGTGTGTCTCTGTCTGTCTGTCTGTATCTGTGCGTGCGCGTGTGTTTTTTGTGTCTGTTTTGCTGGGAAGGGGGTGGGGGGTGCAAAATATCAAAGGGATGAAAGTCGGGCATTAGCGAGGCAGGAAGTCTGACGTGAAAATTAAACATCCCATTAAGCTGTCAGAGGCAGCCAAGTGCAATAACAGAGCAGCTGGGTCTGGCCCCTAAACACAAGCCGACATACAGACAGACAGACAGAGACACAGGTGGAGGCAGGGCATACAAACACAGCCTCCGTTCTCATGGGGGCAGGCTGTGCAGAGGGCAGCCAAAGGCCCAGAGAGGACCCGCTGTCTCAAAGAGTGTCACCGTCCAGCCATGGAATGAACCCCATATATTTCAGCACGGCAGCCTGCATGTGGCGTACCACCAACTATACGTACAGAACTCAATAACAGTCTCTGGGACTTAAGAAAACCCCCCTGCCAGTGCAACAGAACTACCCCCCTCTCCTCTTCATACCTGACACCTTAGGGGCTTTGGTTGCTCCGGTTGTGGGCAGAGGGGAGTCATGCCGATTGACAAGACAGGCGGGGGTGGGGGTAGTCCAGGGTGAGCCAGAACACTTGCGGGGTCAATTTCACATGTGACCGGTGTTTCGCGTCTAATGAGAGCTACTGTCACTTCGACTCAGGGCAGTCAGGGGGAGAGAGAGAGAAAGAGAGAGGTGGAGCTGAGCAAGTAGAGAGGAGGTAAAGGGGAGAGGAGAGAGGAAGCTGAAAGGGAAGAGAAAGAGAAAGATCGGAATGGAGAAATGTTTGAAAAGCGGTTTGGAGCAGTTGAATGATAGATCTGTACCAGTAACTGGTATACTATGAAGGGAATCAATCAATCAATTTCCACCGGTGTTGAACCGGTTCAGTTATTTTTAACCAGTATATTGAACGAGTTCAGAGTGTTTCCACTGAAAATGAATTGGTCCTGAACCCTAAAAGTTGGTTCGATACTGGTCAACTGGAAACAAAACATGACCGCCGGTTCCGTGAAAGCACCAAGTTCCCAAGGATCTAGAACGGAACCAGTTCTAGAGAACCAAAGTTATTTTGGTGGAAAAGGGGCCTTAGAGTGTTATATGTTGAACTAGTTTATGGTTCAAACTCTGTAACACCTTATGTAACTCTTATTGCGCCGCCCCCTCCCTCCCTCCAATCCCCTTTTCCGTGCTTTCCAAAGGTCTGGCCCACGCTGGACCCTCATTAGGTCATGTGTACTCAATCCTGTTGTTCTTGCGTCCCTTAATTTACACTGTTGTGGGGACAAAGGGAGGCACAAAGCGGATCGCAACCCTGGTTCCTTGCACTCGACCTCATTCGCTCATTACCGTCGCCATAGAAACCCGTACCCTAGGACACACACACAGGCGTGCGCACGCACGCACACACACACACACACACACAACCCTCCCATCATGTATGCTATAGGGACTCTAGAGATGAATGGACTCACTGGATGATCGTTTATGATCATCCACTTTTACAAGTGATATAAGAACTGCACAATATGGTGTGGCATACGTATGTGTGCATTTGTGTGTGCAATAATTATGTCTTTCCATGATTCTGCGCAGGACTTGTGGGACCCTCTCGAAAACGAGATACTGTATCTCAAGGGGTATTCCCTAAATGAAGAATTTCAACAACAACTTGTGTGTGCGTGCGTGCGTGCGTGCGTGCGTGCGTGCACAAAAGGAGCAGCCCACAGAGCAAACTGTAAATGCAACACTGAGTGCAATAATAACATTGTCATGTTTTTTTTACACAGCAACAACTTGTGCGCATCTTCCTAATGCTCTACAAGGAGGTGGAGTTGGCACTGGGAATCAGCTCTGGATACAGCAAGAGAACGCCAAACCAGCTGCACCCTAATGTCAAGGTACGTGTGTGTGTGTGTGTGTGTGTGTGTGTGTGTGTGTGTGTGTGTGTGTGTGTGTGTGTGTGTGTGAGCGTGTGTGTGTGTGAGCGTGTGCGACTGTGCGTGCGTGCGGGTCGAGCTGTGTGACATTTCCAGACCCTTTCCTTTCCCCAGCTCATTGGGAGCAAAGCCTTTCTGGCGGATCCAGAAACGAGAGGGTGTGGGTCGGGTTTCTTGACTCTGGACGGGCTCCAGTCTGTGATATGTAGGTGAAAAAAACCACTTCTCCCTGACCTCAGGCGGTGTGAAGACCGAGAACCATCGCTCAGCGGAGCAGCGCCAGCCCATTATTTTTGATTAATTTGGCCACCGGTATTTGCAATGTTGAAGCGTTTTCATGAGGATGTATGCTGTATGTATTAAACCAGGGGGTTGGCCAAAGGTTCCTGCTTTGTAGCGTCTGCGTCTGAGTAAGCTCTGTGTGTTTAGTCTTTTCGTTGCGTTGTTTTTCTATTTCACTTTCTGTACAGGGAACTACTTTACGAGGCTACGAGGCCGTGTGAGAAACGTGTCTCGTGAAAGTTGAACATTTCCAAAGCTGTGGACATGTCATATTTTGAAACCCCGGGGACAGAGATTTATGGCTCGGATTTGTGTACGCTAGTCTCTACGGTGGGAGGTCTAGTCTGCACGGCGAGAATGTGCAAATTGGACCTGCCGCCAGGCCAGGCCAGGCCAGGGTCAGGCGGTGATGTGTTTAAGGAAGGAGGAGATGGCTCTAATGAGAATGTGCACCACTCAGACTTCCTAACAAACTTATAGACTGGATATGGGAAACACACAGAACAACTCTGTTGCCATATACCGGTAGGACAGAGTCATAGTCATGGAAAAGCAGACAGGGAATACAGTATGTTGGTACATAAATGTGTCCTTACTCCTTACTCCTTACTCCGCACGCACGCACCTATGCAGACACACAGACACACAGATCAGACACACACACACACACACACACAGATCCGACACACACAGATCCGACACACACACACACACACACACACACACACACACACACACACACACACACACACACACACACTCACACACTGACACATGCACTCACACACACAGACGAAAGGGCTCCCTCTGCTGAGCTCTCGGTAACCTCCTCTCTCGATGCTGCCCTAAGGGGTCCATGTCAAAACTCAAAAGCCAGGACCAATAAAGCGTGATTTATAATTTAGTTACTAGCAGACTACAAGCTCATAGCTTGTATGTGTGCTCATTTCTTGGCTATTTTCAGCTAAATAAAGGTCATGCTTAGGTGTTTTCCCCCAATGGAGATCTTCCGTTGCGTTTACATTGTCATTTAGTCATTTAGCAGAGCCACTGTGCCACCGCCATGATGACTCACTAAGATATGATTCAGACTCGCGTGCATGTAAAGTACTTACATGCACCAGTCTATATTGTACACTATAGTACATGTGTACACATGTGTAATATAATATCAATTTTGTGCCAATTGCAATTTGGTGTACTACATTTGTGTGAGCAGCATCTTCAGGAAAATGTTACCTTTCGTCAACAATGAGGCACAGAAGTGCAAAGAATAATATATTTCTTACTTAAATATATATATATATATATATATATATATACAGTATATAATTTACTATTATCATGCCAGATTTTGTATGTTATCCTCAACCTCATGTCCAAAACTCTTACTTTAATTATTAAAAGCATCTTCCAGCTTGTGGATCTGCTACTTTTGATGCTTTAGTGTGACGCTGTAGTATAGGATCAAGAAAGGCATTCATTTACGAAAAAACACAAATACAAACTTAGAATCTGGAGATAAGAGGTTTCTGCCAGACAGCGACAATATTCTTTAGTATACCCTGAACAATTATATTCTTGAATTAATGGCCTATCGATCTGATAAACCTGTGATTGCTTTATTGAGCAGTACCATTAAGATGATTGTACCAATGCATGCAAATAGCCTGTTCGCCTCAATTATACATTCTTTATTTATGTATTGATTAAAAAATAAAACAGACAGAATTGTCATGCTTGTTCATATTGATAAGTCCACCTCCAATGTAACATTTTTACACTATTTTCAACCCAATAATACCAGAGAAAGTTCCCCAGCTAAGAAGTATACGGCACGAAATGTTTACCCGTTTGTTTTAACAAGTAGCTAAGATGACGACCGATTTAACAATATCAAATTTCAAATATAGAGCGTCACTCCACCCCAAAATTATCCAATATATGAAAAACTGCTGTAACAATGGAAGGCATGTGTTATATGTTGATGAATGGAAAACTTGATGAATGGAAAATATAAAACATTGTGGAAAGGAAAAATAAAAGGGAATTCAATTGTCATGCTTGTTTAGGGAGCCTTTTATCGAACGAGCCTCCCGTGTGATTGTCTGGGGGCAGGCTTTAATCTGGAGAATGAGGAAGGAATCCCCACATTTTTGTGTGAACGATAACCCCTGGGTCAGGCTTTACCTGGAGCACCGGGGATAAAGGTGAGGATTAGAAGCAGAGCTCAAGCTGTTTTCCCTCTCTTCCCTCGTTCAGAGAAAATATCTTAGCCCTAGGTAATGCCACACTGCAAGGCTTCGGTACGGTATGTCCTTGTAATGTTCTTAAATTATATATAAAAAAAGAAAGCCTCTAACTGTAACAGTATCACATATTTCTCATTGTCATCTGCTGCTACTTTACTGTACATGGCATTGGACAGTTGTGGTCTGCAGAGTTAATGTTCCAAATTCCAATCATCTACCTGTTAAAGGGTTAGTTCAGATTTTAATTAATATATTAGTTACAAAAGGTATTTAGTCCCGGGGTTGGGAGTTCTGGTCTGGTTTTGGTGAATATTAATTAGTTCCAGTCATTTGCTAGGGTCATTAAAATAAATGAATACTAGTATCATATGTATTGTTGACCCATTTCTAACATATAGGGCAACTTTCATTCAACTTTGACCTCTCTGTCACATGGAACTATTTTCTGTCCAGTATCACTACGCCAGCGCAGAAGAAGTGACAAAAGCGTTGAAGAATAGTGAGAGAGAGATGCAAGCTAGTCCGAACTGCAGCTGATGGACGTCTCTAGAGTTTTGATTGATTGATGGATTGAATACTTTATTAACATGCCTAACCGTAGACTACAGGTATAGTACAGTGATTGTATAGTATTGTTTGGAATCTAGATACTTCTAATTTGTTTCTGAGTGAAGCAGAGATAAATAGAATTGCAGTCCAGGCAAGAGGAAAGAAAGTAAAGCATAAACATTTCCACATCTTTAAAGGACAGGAATGGTCTGATTTGAGAGATTGTCCCAAGCTCAAGAAAACATGATTGAACAACCTGTTTTGACCCGCTCCTCAAAATTGAGATTTGCATTCGAGATTATATCTAAATTCCTGGCAGAAAGTTTAATCTAATGTCCCAAAGAGCCAAGTTAGTTCTCAGTGCAACTTCCGGCATTCCGAAGCCCAGCGTTTCCGAAGCGACGCCATTCCGACTCGCTCAGTACCAACGCTGTCCCTATAACCCAAACCCTAACCGCTCAGTACCAACCCTGTCCCTATAACCCAAACCCTAACCGCTCAGTACCAACCCTGTCCCTATAACCCAAACCCTAACCGCTCAGTACCAACCCTGTCCCTATAACCCAAACCCTAACCGCACACGGAAGCCAAGTAGTCGGAATGACGGTGTGTCGAAATTCCACCCTGTCCCCCCCGTATTTTTGGGCGGGTTATGTGTTGTCATTGCAGATTTCTTTGTGATGTCCAACTTTTAATGTCAGGCAGTTCTGTAGCCATTGAAGATCACTAGGAGGGATAGGCACATGCCGTATAGCTGCGTATCCTCTCCATAACATTGAGGACATTTTGTGTTGCAAATTATTTGACCTAAGAGGGAAACAAATACAAACCGAAAGGTGATATGGGCAGTAGAGGATGAAGCGACAAGCAAGACAGTCTATGTCTGTTCTATACCTGACAGATACGATCTAAACCAGAACATCCAATTCTCAAGAGATATATTGCAGGAATGACGTGTAGTTATGTTGTTTTGACACAGAAATCAAGCAATAATTTATATTTATGATTATATTATAGGGAAATTCAACTTCAACAGAAATGGTGTGTATTGTTGACGGGATGCTCCTGTACAGTATGTTTGCATTGTGTTAGATACAGTACAAGGTTGTTTGGATTCTCTATTGGCTCTCTCGCTTGGTCACAACATGAACTTTGCAGGAATGACTGAGAGGCCTAGAGAAAGAGAGAGAGAGAGAGAGAGAGAAAGAGAGAGAGAGAAAGAGGTAAAGAGGGAGGAGGGAAACAATGACACACCAAAACAAAGCAAACCGTGTGTGCGTGCATGCGTGTTTGTGTGTGTATTCCAGTAGAATGCCTCATGGGCGTAGAGACACCCTGATCCAGGCGGCGTATCGCTACATCAGACAGAGCGAGGTGGGTCTGCCTGCCTGCTGTCTGTGAGATAGACCTGCTCTGACTTGTCCCTCTGGTCCCTCAGGGAGCCTCCAGGCTATACTCACTATTATCTCCCAGGAGGAATGCCACCTAAATCAGATGGAGAGACCAGGCGATCTGGGGCAAGAATGCATGCATGCATGCGTGAGACACAGAGTGAGAGAAGTCTGGTCATCCTCCTCCGCTATCTAACAGTCACGTCAGCCTGAGAATGCATTATGTGAGCATGATGATGATGATGTGGCCCCCGAGGGCCTCAGGAGCCCGGGCTGAATGCGAGGCTGAATCGATGAACTCCCTAATTGATTGGCTCGAGCTCTGTATGGCAAAAAGCTGAGTGTTTCTTTGTAGTTGGGCACGGGTTGCGTGCAGGTTCTGCGGGAAGCGATACCGTTCCTTTTCATCCCACTTCATGACACGGCGGAATAGGAGAACAAAGGAAAGCGAAGGAGGGAGGGAGGGAGCCATTCAATGAAAGTAAATGAAAAGAGTAAAGGCGATCAATGTAATTTGGACATGATGTATTTTTAATGAGGCTCCAGTCAAGGAGGTGGTGGGGGTAGGGGGTGGGCGGGGGGTCACACTGGATGGGGGTGGAAGGCAGGGGTGTTGGGTGGGGGGATGGGGGGGTTTGTCGGGCCTCTATTGATCAAAAGGGGCGGGTCGAGGTAGCATGGCACCATGACTGGGCCGGGGGGACCCATGATTTGGAGTGGAGGGGCCCGAGAATAGTCCAATGTTACATGTGTCAGCGTGCGAGCGTGCGTGTGGTGTGTGTGTGTGTGTGTGTGTGTGTGTGGTTAACAGGTGATGCGCATCCTCTGTTTGCTAGGCTGCCATGTCATCAGTGCTTCTATAGTGATTGGTTGGGTTTGGAATTGGGACGTTACAGAGAATCTGTAGCCAGACTCTATATGGTCCTGATGGTGATGGAGTCTATAAGCTTAAATGACACATCCATGATGAAGGGGGCGAAATACAATGAGTGAGAAGAAGCTGAGGCTTGTCTGCTCTTCACACGAGAGAAACCTGGTGAGAGCAACAGTAACATTAGGGGACAGTAGCGGTAGAAAGCCTGTGTGTGTCTGTGTGTCTGTGTGTGAGTGATGACGTTGCATCCTCCTTTTAAAGATTGAAGCACCAGGAAGAGACACACACACATGCACGCGCACACACACACACACACACACACACACACACACACACACACACCCCACCACCACCACCATCATTTAACCCCCCTGGCCCGGCCGTCTCCGCTCAGCCCAGAGAGCCATTGAACCCCTCAGCCCCGGGGCAGCCCAGCCTCTCCTGCTACTTACCGGAGGAGACAGCCCGGTGGCTCCACACTACCTGATAATCAATGTCTGGCCCCTCGGCATGCACCCCTAAGGGCCTCTCCACGTATGCACCGCCTCGCTGCTATGCCTGCTCCTTCGGCTCCCCCGAAGGTGCAGGTATACAGTACACACACACACACACACACACACACACACAACGCACATCATAACACAACCGCACGTATATACGTGTGTACAGTTTCTACATGTGTGCGTGCACGTCTGCACGAGTACTGCAACTCACAGTACGTAAGGATGTTGTCGCTGCATGGTCAGAAACCTCTTATCTCCATATTTTAACGTTTTTGTGATCTTGCTATACAGCGCCACACAAAGGGATCAAAAGTAGTGGATCTGCAAGCGACAATGTTTCGAGCTTGTATCTGCTACTTTTGAGTTTTTTTGTTATCCTGAAAAGTGTTTAGTTTTGGACATATGAGGTTTCCACCTGACAGAGACGATATATTGTATGCACACACACACACACACACACACACACACACACACACACAGTTACTGCCCCCTGCTCTCTCTCTCTCTCTGTCTCGCTCCCTGGCCGGCCCCTTGCTGCACAGACACTGACATCGACTGCTGGATCCCAAGCCCTGTACCTGAGTCAATACAATCCCTTGCATGGAATTGATTGGAGGAAGGAGGGTGCAAGGGCTGGGGTTTGTATAGGGAGGGGGGGTCCACAGGACTCCGAAATCCATACATGGATTCTTTTTAGGTTCTCCGAAGCTGCCTTGTCAGTTCCCCTCTATTGTGTGCAGAGAAACAGAGGGAAGTAGAGTGGACGGGACACGATCCATATGGCGATATCTCTGTCGCAAGGCTGAACATGCTGCGTGTCTGGCTTTCATGCGTCACAGTGCAGATTAATGGAAACTTACAAGTACTGCATGATTCTACACAATGCTACATTAGTACAGTTTTCTCGTTGGCATATCCTTTTGACATATCTAAACGAGGATCATACATTTATTTGGTATTGTGAGTAGATTGACATGTGCAACACCGTTATCACACCCTGTCATCTACGGGCTCAATAATCACCTGTTACGTTACCGGCAGGCCTGACTTGATTCTAACACTTTACTTCAGACCAGGCCTGACTTGATTCTAACACTTTACTTCAGACCAGGTCTGACTTGATTCTAACTCTTTACTTCAGACCAGGTCTGACTTGATTCTAACACTTTACTTCAGACCAGGTCTGACTTGATTCTAACTCTTTACATCCATCTATAGAGCACCAAAGTCTGACGTCAATATCGGTAGAGGGCGCAAATCCACGGGTTCATGTACTTTTTATTTGCATTGTAATCCCCATAGGGGGATTTTAGATCGCCTCGTGTTTGAAAAAGAAACATGTCATCCCAGCCGTTACACTCATATGGATATGAAGAATCAACGGACCGAGAGAAAACACTATTGTTACTGCTACTGAATTAGTTACATTTTCGCTAGAAGCAGACTGTATCATATAATGAGTCACTGACGGTCGTAAACCATAATTCCCTATAAACCCTGACAATAATGCAGAGACAGCTTGTTTATTTTTAAGCACCACAATGCTTATATGAGACGATTTTAAGATGAGCTTCTCCATATAATAGAGAATGGGGGATGAGAGAGTGGCGTCAGGACTTCGGCGCTCTATACTGTAGCTTAAGTACATTCAGCAAAACAAGCTGGCCTACAGGCTCACAATGTGTTGCGACTAACATCTGGTGTAGAGTGAAAAAAGGAGTTATTAATTCCTTATGATATGTTACATATAAACTAGACAATAAACACACAGGCGCAGGCACGCACGGCACACACACACACACGCACGCACGCACACACACTCACACACACACACGTAACCCATGAGATGAGTTCACGAGTGGCGACAGCTTATCTCTCCCCATGGATGTGATCAATAGACTGGCGCTCTCACTTTCCATGTTGATGTGGAACCTTGGAGACCGGCTATCGCTTTCCCTGCACGCTGTACTCCGCCTGCTTTGGGTAAACACAGGCCGCCACGTCTCCCTCGACCACGGGACGACATAACCATGGGAGCGTCTCTGGAGACCGGGAAGCCACCCTAAAAAGAAAAAACACAATTTTCTTTTTTGCCAAATATATATATATTTTTTACAAAGCATTGGTGTTGATGGTGCGTCCTGGTGGTGTAGATGGAGGTAAAACACTCCTTGGTGATGTAGAGGTGTCGTGGATGTAGAGGTGTCGTGGATGTAGAGGTGTCGTGGATGTAGAGGTGTCGTGGATGTAGAGGTGTCGTGGATGTAGAGGTGTCGGTCAGGGAGTGGGAAGCCCATGAGGGATCGTGTCCTTTTCGCAGCGCTAGCGGTCTCTGCTGGTTAGATCGGGTCACCTGTTCAACCAGGAGATTATAGAGTGAACCTCCACGCAGGTTGTGTTCTCCTGATGAAACTCCATGTGTATCGGAGGAGGAGTCACGCAGAGGTCACACGCACCTTGGTGGTTGACAGATAATGGGGAACATAAGAGAGACTTTCTGCTTAGGTTAGATACATGTGTGCAGGAATGCTACAGACACCAAAGTCCTTGTAGTGGTACCGGCATAGTCTTCAAGAGACATAAAGGTGTCCGCACACACTGGTATAGCCAAAGTACCCAATATTGTATTATGGATGCAGAGGAATAGAAGACAATGTTTCGGCAGATAACAGCCTTCAGGCCTTCTTCAGGTTAGATACATTAACATAATACAAATAGGCCCAAAAGACCGTAACGCTTGAATAGAATTTGCTGTCTGTAAGAGTCAGGCGAATTGCAATGGTAGGAATGTGGATGTATTTACAGAGATATACATGCCTCAGTGCTTTGAATACCAAACCTTGGATAGAGAAACCAGATATTCTATTGGTCTGAAGTAAAAATAAATAAATAATAATAATCACACTTGTGTGAAGTGAGCGCCCCCTGTGGCTGCCACAGTCACTTTAATTAATTTCCACTGCCATCTCTTCTTAATAGTCTTTTTTCTTGTCAGTGGTGTTGCATCATCATCTTTATCATTGCCCACCTTGTAATGGTCACGTCCTTATCTATTTACAGTACCTATGGTGTTTTCTTGGCTTTAGTGGTGTGGCTAACAATCTGACAGTATCATCATCCTCATCAGTCCTCCTTGATGTGTTATTGTTTAAAACGGAAACAGTCACAAGATGTATTTATATCGGCCACATGATGTCTTACGTTATCCATTACTGCCCTAAACAAACATTAAAGTCCATAGACTTGGCTGGCAAACGATTTATGTTAAAGTGCCCTAAACAATCCCATAGACTTGGCTGCCACATGACGTAATCTTCAAAAGCCATGTACCTCAAAAAGGTGATATAATATGTAAGAATGTAGCTTTGTGTTACCGTACTGACTGAGATGTTGTCACACTGCGGGTTGGAGGTGGGGTGACAAGAGGATGCCGTCCCAGTCTGTACTATCAGTCCATCTCCGAGACAGGCTGTTGCATAAACAGTGAGAACAGCTTGACTGCAGGCGTCTTGTCCCTGTGTGTAGTAACTACTGTGATAGTGAGACAGACGGCTCATGTGGGTGACAATTTATGATGATATCACTCCAGCTCCCTGTACGGAGCTGTTGTCACCACAAGAAATGTGTATGTTGTGATGACATTGTATACGCAAGCCCTCGTTTACGGTGTGCGTAACCACGGGGCACACGTACATTAACTGTACATTAGGCTGGGGTAGTGTAATTTGGTGCAACGTTAGCACAATGAACACAGAATGTTCATCAAAACAATGCATTTCAAAACACATTGTTGAGTAAAAAGTGACACACCTAAACCACGTTAATCCCTGCGTCCCTATACTGGGCATGCCGCAATATGCAAACATTCAGCCAAAAGAGACAATCTTTAAGCTCACAACATGTCAAAACACTAGCTCGCTATTTCCGTCAAAGATATTTGGTGAATCGGGGGGGGGGGGGGGGGGGACACCAAGTACAGACCCCTGGTGGACCCCAATCAACAAAGTATACAGGGTTTATGAGGTAAGCTACTTTCAGGTTGTTTTACAACACACAATATGTTCCAGTTAAAATCCAGTGCGAGCACCTCGGTGTATAATAATTAAGTGCTTCTGTGTCGATCTCTGCTCAAACACGATTCTAAAACCTGATAATAGACCTCAAAGCTGTCAACACCGTATAAAATGACTAGTACAGCCAGCATCAGAATACAATATACGCTCACATTGGTCCCTGGACAGAGAAGATCAGTTAGTTTCTCTGGAAAGCCTTTTTGGAGTTCCTGACATCCACCCCCCTCCCTCTCACAACCTCTCTCTCTCTCATGTTAGGGAGCTTTCGCCACCTACTGTTTACTGCCTGCCCAATTCAAGGCGCTTTGAGTAAAGTGAGAGGACTCTGTGAAATCCAGAGGAAAAATTATATCATAATTACTCCCCGCTACTATTGAGGAAAGAGGCTAGGTCTCGGATCCCGTACGCCCCGCTCTCACAATAGGCGGACCACTTTGCCCCGTCTGAGAGGGGGATCTGTATCACACGATGGCCATTGTGCGGCCTGACACAAAAGCGGTGGCGAGAGATACTTCATTACTTGAGTGCATACGGATCATTTTTCCTTTGTCCACCTCTTTGTGGGTCACCACAGAAAAAAAGAATGGAAGCTAAAAAATAAAAATACAATAACATTTTTACAAAAGGCATTTTCACCGTAACCTCTTGACCCCCCGGCGAATGTACGCCGACAAACTCTTTTGTGTTTACAGTGGCGCACTTATGCCAGTGCCCTGCGTAAACACGCGTAAAAAGAGAAGGGCCTTTCCTCGCTCCGCGGAGGCCATTTAACGACGTGCACAGATGTC
>NC_137882.1:18743273-18968273 GCF_963924005.1 Protomyctophum bolini
AAGATGAAACATTAAAACAATCTACTCTCTTTTAAAAGTGCTCTTTTAAACAGTATCATGTTCCGTTTAACATTACCTTGTAGGCTATCTAAAGTAATTCTGTGTAACATAATTCATTTTTGCAGACAGCTTGGTTTTGGTAGAACTGCGATTCCCACAATTCAGTTTGACATAGAACAACGCACGGGTCCTAGTACAGATCCATAGAAATACACGGGACTGTATTTTGCGTGTCTTACAGTAAGTACCAGGTCTTATTACTTAACTTAAGACCTGGAGGCGTGATCAATGTCATTTGGCTATTCTGAGTGGCCAAAGAGCATTGACCACTCCTCCAGGTCTTAAGTTAAGTAATAAGACCTGGTACTTAAGACACGCAAAATACAGCCCTGGGCCTCATAGGATTCCAATGTGATTCGTGTCAGTAATCCATATTTTTCTGTTGTGCTTATCCTCTTTAAATAGCTTTTCTAGTTGACATAGAGGATCAGTACTGCGGCTGGGTCTCATGCTGTGGTTTGATAGATTGGTTGAAAAATTATTCAAAAGGACATACTGTACAGACAGGCTTGTTTCCATTGTGGTCCTTTTGGGGAAAGTGGACAGGGAGCAACAATACAAACAAAACACAGACAAAAAACTAAATACCTTTGTATTTTCCCTACCCACCTTAAATTTTGGGAAAGGAGACAAGAAAACATTACAAAACAAATGCATAAACACTGACTCTAAAAGGTCAGTATGGGTTAAAAGTAGGTAATGTTATCGGCCAACCATCCATTTAATTGTTACAAGTTTCAAATAATAAGTTGAAATGTCTTGGTAGGACCTATTCTCAAGAATGGTAATGGTCTGATGATTACTGTATACTGGAGTAAAAGTACAATATTTGCCTTTGAGATATAGTGGAGTAGAAAATTGGAAATACGTCCTGGGCCGCGGCTGAGCGATCCAGGCACCCAGGCCGGTAATCCAGCCTGGCAGCATGTCGTGGGTTCGAGTCCCGAGCCCGGCGACCAATCCCCCGTTTCTCTCCCCCTCTCCTGTCATGCTACTGTAACCTATCAATAAAGGAAATAAAGCAAAAAATAAAAAATAAATACTCCGTAAAAAGTACAATGTCACAGACACTGGTCTCACTTCCTTCCTGGACCTGGACTACATGTTGTCTCAGAAAGTCAGCCCTCCCTCTCTCCTCACCAAAGCATTATGGCCATTATAGTCATCCAGCAATCCAGTCGAACCCTGGTCAAACACACAGACTATACATTATTGTTCTGGCCATAGAGTGCAAATTTCTAATTGTGCTATACTGTTACTACTACAAATACTATTAACATTGAGTGACTGGAGTTTCTCCCAGCGGTGAAATGTCCCTTTAAGTACAGCACTTGAATAAATGTACTTGGTTACCTTCCACCCATACAGAAAGGAAGTTCTTGTCTTACCAAGGTCGCTGTGGGGCTGAGGTCTCTGGATAACAACAGGGCTGTACACCGTGCAACAGGAAGGGAAGCTGTACAATGGTAAATTCATCCAAAACGGAGCTGGCAGAGATCAATGAGGTGGAAGACATTTATTTGACTTGTGGAGTGACCTCACTAACACAGACGTATGAAGTGAGCTCGTCATTAAAATCACCCATGTGGGTGTAATGGACATGTTGATTTGTTTTAGTTTTATTGAGAACCGTATAGCATTAAGCCATAGTTATATATGCAATTTGTCTTGGAACATGAAAAACACAGCATAATAGCCTACAGTATACAAAATGACGGAAATCACACACACACACACACACACCCTCACACACACACACACACACACACACACACACACACACACACACACATTCACAGATTAAATGTGAACACAAGGAAAATGTGTCGCACACAAACACAGGCACGATAAAACACATCCACAGACAATCGCATGCATGCACACACTCACACACACTTATCCAGTCCAAATCTGACACACACACACACACACACACACACACACACACACACATAGGCCTTGCTCTTTGACCCGGGCTGTGATATCCTGCAGGGCCCGGGGGTCAGGCCAGGGTGTTCCAGCCAGTGTGGCTCCGGATGGGCCAGGGGGATGTTTGGCTGCTCCCCACCTAGACCCCGAAGGCCCAGAGGTGGCATTTCCCCCTCCGATTAAAGGGCTAAAAATACCGGTACCGACGGCCCCTGGGTGAGCATGATGGAGCTAGGAAGGAAGCAGCCCTGTGGTCTTGCAGCCCTCCTCGCTCCTCGTAAGTCATGTCTCTGTCTCTTTCCCCCTCGGTCTGTGTTCCGGTCTGTCCCTCTCTCCCTCTTTCTCTCCCTCTCTCTCTCACCCCCCCCCCCCCCCCCCCCTCTCTCTCTCTCATTAGCTCCCTACCACCATATTTTTGTTCTTTGGGGAGAGGGGTGTGGAAAATCCAAGCCTATACCAGCAAACATGAACCCACTTCAACCCATCGAGACGGGATCAACCTGACAAAAAAATAAAATCTCTTTGAAAAGCAACAGTGTAACAAATGCGAATTTGGACTGACGGTAAACAAGTCATGGTGGAAGCAGGCGGCGGAGTTCAAGGTGCTGGGTCGTAAAGCAGAGTAGCTGAATTTGTTTCCATAGCAAAATGTGCCATAAATGCTCAGACACGCTCCCTCAGAACCGGAGGTGGGCAAAGTACTCAACCCCAGTTCTAGAGTCAAAGAAACTATACTAACTTCAGTTGCTCAGTCAAATGTATACTTGAGTTAACGTACTGGAGTGCCTTTAAAAATATTAAAGTATTCAAAATGACTTACTTATGTATTCAAAGTACAAATATACGAATTATTATTATTTTTGAAATCAAGGCATTGCTCTAATGAAAATTTGACAATTTCGCCCCAAAGGTCAAAGATTTTCCTAAAGTTTTCAATAACTCAAAATGTACCTACCGTATACAGTACTCAAGTAAATATGCTTAGTTACTGTCCACCACTGCTGGGTTGTAACAGAGCTGTATTTAAAATAATAATAATAGCAAAATGTGCCTTAAATATGAATATGCAAACACACTCGCTCAAAACAAACCATTGGCAAGGTGTGCTATGTCACCTGGTTAAAAAAAAAAGAAAAACCTTGGCTGCCATTAGCATTGGACCTAATGGCCCGCTACTCAAGGTAAATATTGAGTTTGTGGTCCTGAATTAAAGGATTTCCTCTCTCCGACAGGATGGCACACCGTCGCCTGAGGACACAACTCGAGAGGGAAGAAAACTAAACTTTCACTTCAGTTAATCCTCCGACAAAATATGAAATGTTTCACAATATCCACCAGTTGACAGTACACTCTGTCTCTTACTGTTTACGTTGAAATGAACCATCTTGGCAAGAGGTCAGACTGTTTTGTAGAATTAAACAATCTTTGTGGAAATTATTTACCATATAAAATCCTGGCAGCGGATATTATGCTGACAATATTATGAGGAACGTTTCTGCAATGCAGAATCTGTTATTATTATAACACTCTCTTAACCACAATATTTTTAGGAGGATTGTGATCTTGTTAAATGTCAGCATTACTTTCAGGCGCACGCAACTCCTGTTGGGTTCCATTATAAGGGGAGATTAGTGCTGTGATTTGATTGACATGTTTTGCAATGAAGGGTGCAAAAAAGCAGATTACTTTGTTGATTTCATTCATCATCCCCACCTACAGCCGTACAATGCAACTATACCAGAGTACAATTCATTTAATGTACTGTACCACAGTAGAATACACTTTATGTATTCAAATTCTGGACTGTAACTGCATTATCGTCTTTGTCGGGTGGAATACTCGGATGTCTAAAACTGTTACTTCTCGGGATTCAAATTCAAACCACGACTCGCACGACTAGTCATTGCTCGTGCGACCTGTCATTCGCAAGACACACACAGGCTCAGGGTGAGTTCTGCTCCAACAACCTGCTGCTAACATTGAGCTATACATTGATCTATAGTCCTCTGTGGCTGCACACGTATACGTGTCCAACCATATGCGCACGTGTGGGGACGCACATGTACGCGGCAAAAACTGCGGTCATAGTTAGGGTTTCCCAAAAGTGCTAATAATAGTTGTGTTGTACTGTACTATGGTACAGGTGAATAAGTGCATTGTACTGTGGTATACTTGTGTTGTACTGTGGTACAGGTGCATTGTACTGTGGTATACTTGTGTTGTACTGTGGTATAATGGTGTTGTACTGTGGTATAATGGTGTTGTACTGTGGTACAGGTGCATTGTACTGTGGTATAATGGTGTTGTACTGTGGTATAATGGTGTTGTACTGTGGTATAATGGTGTTGTACTGTGGTACAGGTGCATTGTACTGTGGTATAATGGTGTTGTACTGTGGTACAGGTGCATTATACTGTGGTATAATGGTGTTGTACTGTGGTACAGGTGCATTATACTGTGGTATAATGGTGTTGTACTGTGGTATAATGGTGTTGTACTGTGGTACAGGTGCATTGTACTGTGGTATAATGGTGTTGTACTGTGGTACAGGTGCATTGTACTGTGGTATAATGGTGTTGTACTGTGGTACAGGTGCATTGTACTGTGGTATAATGGTGTTGTACTGTGGTACAGGTGCATTATACTGTGGTATAATGGTGTTGTACTGTGGTACAGGTGCATTGTACTGTGGTATAATGGTGTTGTACTGTGGTACAGGTGCATTGTACTGTGGTATAATGGTGTTGTACTGTGGTACAGGTGCATTGTACTGTGGTATAATGGTGTTGTACTGTGGTACAGGTGCATTATACTGTGGTATAATGGTGTTGTACTGTGGTACAGGTGCATTATACTGTGGTATAATGGTGTTGTGCATTGTACTGTGGTTGTGGTATATCCGCAGTGTATTGTGGTACAGGTGCATTGTACTCACTTCACAGAGTGATCTTTGAGCGGTGCTAACCAGTCCAACGTGTGGATTTCTTTGTCTGTGTCCTCAAAATTCCTCAAATCGAACCTAGAATCGTGTGTGTGTGTGTGTGTGTGTGTGTGTGTGTGTGTGTGTGTGTGTGTGTGTGTCGACCCCCCCTGTGACACCATGTGTCAATACATAATCATCGGACATCATCACCATACATCATCATCGTGATAAAAGGCACCACTCACTTCACGCAAGTGTGAATTTTCAGGGGCACTATCCCCTCCTATATACAGCTTTTGTCCCCTCACGTTTCATATTTGCCATGAAAGGAGAAATTAGGTCATATTTGCCTCAAATATGCCGTAAATTTATGGCAACACAAACATTAAATGCCATTGACAATGAAGGGGAAAATGTACGTCATAGACGAGCAAATCGGCCAACCTATCACATAAATTCAGTTGTTCATGAGATGATGTATATGATGATGTATAATGATAAGAGCGCCCCTCACTTCACACAGGTGTGATTTTTGAGGGGCGCTAGTACCTCCTATATAGAGCTTTTGTCCCCACACGTCTCAATATTTGCAATGAAAGGAGAAATTAGGTCAAATGTCCGCCAAATATGACGTAAATTTGTGGCAAAACAAACATTAGATGCCGTTGACAATTGATTTACAATGACAAGCGCCCCTCACTTCACACGGGTGTGATTATTATTATTTTTTTATCCCACGATTTTGCAACCCATCTTTTCACCCAGTGTCAATTTTGTTTTATTTTAATGTTCTAATTCCATCAAAGTACAAGTCTAGACTTTTTTTAAATCTCACCCCCACACATACAGTACGTATACGGTAAGTCTAGACTCTAGACTTATATAATGATTGATTGACATCATTTTGGAGGTACATTTCAAACGAAAGCACAACTCAGTCAATACAATTACTCTCCTGATAAGCACATTTTCTCTCTGGACCAAGTTAAAACTTGAATGTATCCTGCTATGCATTAGAGAGCAAGATACGTGCTGTGATTTGTGACATTATAAGCTAAACTTCACAAGAAGAAGACCGAACCAGACCGAACCCCATGGCCAAAGAAAAGAAACCTTCTAAATCGAAACTTTTTACCCAAACATGGCTCCTATTACGACTTGGACATGGTCTCTGGGAACGCATCTGCAGGGCAGCCTCCTGAGGTGAGACAAGTCATAAATTATATAGGACAAACCAGGAAGTGTGCGTGGAAGGAGAGAGGAGAGGAGAAGGCCTGTCCTCTAGCTCTCACAGAACCCTGTCTCCTCTCTCCAGTGGTGTTGAAAAGTATACGCAAATGTTTTACTTATGTAAAAGTATCAATTCTGCAATGTACAGAGTCCAGAATTCAAAAATGACTTGAGTAAAAGTACAAAAATACTTAAAGTATACCAAAATTACGCAGAATGTCCCATTTCAAAATTTCAAATGTATACAAATCATTTTTAATAACAGCACTATTTTCGAATGGCCGGAAATATAGGGTTGAAGTGGTTTATGTATGTATGTAAATCTTCAAAGTAACTAGTAACTAAAGTTCCCAAATAAGTATAGTGGAGTAAAAGTACAATATTTGGATCCAAGATGTAGTGGAGTAGAAGTAAAAGCATTGGAACATGGAAGTATACCCATGACGTAAAGCGCAAATACCTCAAAATTGTACTTAAGTACAGTACTTAAGTTTACAAGAAATCTCTAAGAAGAGAATACCAGCACTCACGGACATGTCCTTTAAGGCACTTTATTATTTTATGGTTGGCAGAGCAGACAGCACAACGTACGCATTTGGTCTTGGAGCCTTCGTCAGCGTTGCAGTATATATAGTAGCCTACTTAAGTAAATATGGTCCGTTACTCTCCACCACAGTATAGGTCAGCACAAACCAGGAGAGGAGACTGCCTGTCCTCCTCCTCTCCTCTCTCACAGAACCCTGTCTCCTTTCTGTAATAACCACAGCCAATAAATTAATGTTTACTACTCTGAGTCTGCACCGCTCTGCTGGTACATTCTCATCCTTGTTTGCACTCTCACTTTTCTCACACTCATTTGAGCTTTCCCTCCCCCCCCCCCCCCCTCTCTCTCATGTCAACCCATACATTTTTTTTGTTGTCGCTCTCACACTCATTTGCATTCTCTGTGGCTGCTTCTTTCATAATTCTTTCTGTATACTGTACTTCCGACACGCACGCGCGCACACACGCGCACACGCACATACACACACTCTCTCTCTGTCTTTCGTTGTTTCTCAGCTGCAGACCATATGATCCCTCGCTCTGACTGTGATAAGTCATCTTTCTAACTCGGCATGTTTTCAAAGCCGTCATTATGGCTTATTTATACTCGGAGCCGACTCTTCGCCGTGCAAAAAGACAATTACAAGGAAGCACTTTTTTTCCGTGGAGCCATGTCTGCTTCTGTCAGGAAGTTGAATAATAAATCACAGCGTGTGGAGACCAATTGGATAATCGCTGTCACACACACACACACACACACACACACACACACACACACACACACACACACACACACACACACACACACACACACACACACACACACTTACATTTGCAGACACAGAAACAAAAGCAAGCGCACATATGCTGACTCAAGCGTATGTGTGTGTGTGTGTGTGTGTGTGTGTGTGTGTGTGTGTGTGTGTGTGTGTGCGCGCGCGCGCGCACACTCGCACATAGTCAGCAGTCTCCATTCAGTGAGACGACCTCGACGTATCCGTTCCGCCGGACACGCCCCCCCCCAAGACAGCGTCATCATCTTAATCATCATCACCATCATCATGGCCATCCCAGAGGGTTCTCAGCAGTGTCTGCTGGTAGAAACAAAGGCTGCTCTCTATACCTCCAGAGAGGCAGCGACGTAGCTCTGGGACAGCCTGGTGCCAGGCAGAGCGCTGTGGGCAAAACTCCCCCCCACCCCCTCCCCCCCCAGGCAAACAAACCACAAACAAACCCACCGGGGCCCCCAGGCACCAACACAGCCAATGGCCCCAGCCTATAAGTCTGCCTCTCTGTCAACTGTGTGTGTGTGTGTGTGTGTGTGTGTGTGTGTGTGTGTGTGTGTGTGTGTGTTCGTGCGTGTGTGTCTGCATTTTAATTCCTCCCAAGTTACCACTGAAAAGAATAATTGCGATGTTCTTTGGTCTCCCCAGGCCAGGACCTATAGACCTCACGTAGTCATGTGCTGTAAAGTCACTAAGGAGTATAGAGTCAACTTTACTGCCTCCTTTGTATCTCTTATGTGGCATATAACTGACAAAATGATGCATCACGCTTTTTGGAACAAGCGTCATTTTTATGACATGTGAACTTGATAGCACGCCCTCTGTTATCAACGGGTTTGTTTAGTCTCAATGGCTTCTCAGCAGCTATTACGCTGCAAAAGTCCTGGGTGCCAATTTAAGCAGAACTTCTAGACACACAATCCCATACGGGTCTATCTCTTACACTCTCAGAGTCAAATTGACACTCTAGATTTGGCAGCGTGCAGGGTGTGTCTGCTCCGCGTCTTTATTACATATTATAGAAGGGACAAATAAAGTGTAATTATGCTGTTTAGCAAAACGGCCACCAGCGCTGCCGAGAGAACGTAACCTGATTTTACCCCTTTGATATCTTCTACCGCCTATTTTCCCTTTTTTTCCTCCTTTCTCATCTGCCATATGGCTATTAAAAGGTTTTCGATGGAGTTTAGTGGCTGCCGCTATCCGCCTCTATTTTTAAACTACGTGTTCGGCGCCTGCACCTTACGTGCTGCGGTGTGTGATTCACCACCAAGTCACTTTACACGGTGTGAACCTGAGCATTGTCTACATGTCACAACCAGCATCAAGACACCGCAAGCTGCGATTACCAGCTCCGGCGGGGGCCATAATTAATAGAAATTATACAGCGGGCGGGTTGCTCAGCGCCTTGCTCTTGCTCTGGCAAAAAAAAAAAGGAATAAACAAAAAAAAGGAAAAATGAAATGGCACATGGCAATGCTGATTGGCTGACAACAGAGTGTAGCTACAAACTACAAGAAAAGGAGGAGAAAAAAAAGATGACATGTAAAGGTTGTATAGTGGCAGGCGCCGCCTCAGGGGGGGGAGACGCCCCAAGAAACAGTGGTGGTTTAAACTCATCTGACTTGACAGCTCAGCTTGCTAATACTTTTAATGGCTTTTTTTCACTCGTATCGATGGTTTGATCTCGTTGCAATTGTAATATGCTCACAAACATGTACACGCACGTACAAACGCACACATGCATTCACACACACACATATGCGTGCACATGCATACACACACACACGCACACGCACACACACACACACACACACACACACACACACACACACACACACACACACACACACACACAGAGACAGGCGGGCACCTGGCCAAGGGCAGCCATCATACCCACGCTCCAACGCCTGAGGGGCGAGAGGGCGAGAGAGTTTTTGGAAACTAATGTTCTCTTGGCCTGGCTAATGAAGCATTTAATACACATCCCTGGGAATGCAGCACAAGCATGATTCATGCAACAGTTAAACAACGCTCCAAGATCTAGTGGAAAATGAAGAAATACAGTGCCCATCTACTGAGCTTCCAAGCCTGATCTCTCTCACGCATGCATTCGTGTGTGCATGGGTGCGTTCGTGTGTGTGTGCAAGCAAAAATCTGACAATCACAGACATTTGTTTAATAATTGTAACGAAATAATAATAATAACGAAAATATTTGTTACCCTAATCTTGTAAATCCCACCCATTAGGGGCTCAACCAAAAAATAAATAAAAAATCTACACACATTGTGGGGATTTTTGAATAGGACTTGATTATAGTGACAATTAGAGCAGAGCCTACTGTACCCTCACCACAGCATGACCTTACTGTATAACTCGTACTTAGTTTCAGCACTTCACAATGAAACCTTTCTATAGCAGGCTTGTTTTCTAAAACAAGAATGCGTCTATTTCCAGGAAGAATAGACAAGTCAGGGCTAACAACAACGTGGGGACTTTCTGAGAATGTAGCAACAGCGAGATTCTTCTTTTTCTTTTTTCTCTATACTTTTCTTGGAAAGAGAAACAATGTGATTGCATTAGATGACCTGGCAGAACCAAGTCAGCCTTTCTCTGTGGTTTGGTTGCTTTATGACTTTATGATTTGTGTTTACGATCCGCTTTAGGCTAGAAGTCAGCAGTTGAGATCCAGACACGGGAGGTTTACAAAAAAGAAAAAAGGCATGGCATTTATTCACCCCATTCAAGTTCATTGTCCTGAGCATTTACCAACATAATGGGACCAACAGACACAGGAACCTGAGCCGTTTGAACATTGACCATCCATTCAGCCAGTAAATGGAGAGTGGGCCGAACGGAGAGATGGATATAGAAATAGCCCACAAAGAGGGTATTAGAAGAGGTACAGGCTACACTGTAGAGCGGACACTGAAACATGACATTATATTGCTATCTGTGCATTAATTATCATAGTGTTGTAAAATGTGGAATATTTAGAAGAGTTTTGAAACAACACATCTGGTATGGGGTTCCCTGGCACAAAACGTTTTCACATGAGGTTCAGATAGGGACACATACATATTCATTTGGGGGTCCATGACATGAAAATATTTTGAGAACCACTGGTTTATAGCAACTACACTTTAGAAAACAAGCCCCCAGAAGAAACGCAACCCGCAACTACCAATATTTACAAGGGACAGAAAACCCCAAAGATCATAAGTCCCTTATAATAAGCGTAGCCTACATGGCAACACTGGTAATTATCTGCCTATAGCCTTTAAGAGAGGAGTGTCCCTGCTCTATGGTCTCTGCTAAGCAGAAAGGAATGCACGACTATCTTATCCGCCTGCTGGCTGTTGTTGCTATGGTGTCGATGCTGTGATGACACAGGGGGAATGGACACATATCGGACGCCACCCGACTGGATTATTGATAATTGGGAAATATTTACAGCGCTCCTTAGGCCGTAATGGGCCAGCTTTATTTATCTAGTGATAAGGCTTTATTGCTTTTATGGCAGGGAACTAAAGCAATTACCAGGTCCAGGTCAAACAACCTGCCTGCCTGCCACTCCCTCTCTCCTGCTGTGTGTGTGTGTGTGTGTGTGTGTGTGTGTGTGTGTGTGTGTGTGTGTGTGTGTGTGTGTGTGTGTGTGTGTGTGTGTGTGTGTGTGTGTGTGTGTGTGTGTGCGTGCGTCACAGTGTACTTCGGGTGGCAGCAGACCTCAGTTCACCTGCCGAGTAACAAATGGCCTTTCAAACGTTTAAAGACTGTAAGTCATTTCCTGGTTCGTCAAAGTGCAGACGGGCTGCACCTGGGCTCTCCTCTAAGGCTCTCCCATTGGTCCTCCCCAAGATGATGTGCAGACATTCACACCTGAAAGCATCGCTCGCAGTCTGTCAGTTGTGATCATCTCAGATGTGTTCTTGTCTGGTATAGAGTTGACCGACAGATGCGTATGACGAGAGCGCGCCGATGATGGAATGATGTACGGTTTTACAGTGCTCAAGACACAGTACCTGTCCATTGCATAAAAGTGGGGAATAAGCAGCATTCCGTTGATTGAGATAGGCCTATACTTTTCTTTTTTCTTTCTCTTCTGCACTGTTTTTGTTTATTTGTTATTATGTGAAGTCTGTTTCCTTTGCTATACAAAACTCAAACTGCTCTGCCTTACGTTTCAGCTCAGAATTCGATGAGCATTTTATCAGAGGGTTCCTCAGAACGAATGTCAGTATTATCGCGTTTTCTGTCAGTTATAGAATTGTTTTTTTCACAGGGAAACCACAGGGTATGCTACTTAGACCACTTGTGTGCACTGAGTGTGCATTTCACTTGAGGATTTATGTGTTTGCAGAGAACAGCAGGGACAGGCAGTGTGTCACGCATAGCTCAGCTCAGCAGGACTAGAGGGCCACTCAAGCCCTTAAAGAGCTCTCCCGACCACACTAATGCACCTAGAATATTTTTAGAACTGTGTGGTTCTGTTTTTTTAAGCTCCTCTACTCTGACGTGCACCAAGGCCTAGGTTAGACAAATATTTAGATTTTGACCCATGCGATACCCAATCATTGCAACTCTGTCTCAACCCTGGGTCGCTGAAAGGAAAAAAAAACTTGCCTCAGACAATGGCAGCTTCCTCTCCACAATACTATTACTGCAGCCATTTTCTCATAACCACAGTGAGATACAGAAGGAAATTAGAATTGTGTAGATCTGGAGATCCACAAAAGTGCAGCGTGAGTCAGTCAGCTACAACGTCAGGAGTCGTCTATGACACATCATTGATGTTTGATTTTGGCACGGTCTCAGACTGAGCCCCATGCATTGTCTTGCATGATCAAATCTCATTGAAATATCTGTGGCCTGCTGGCAGGGTGCTCAAGAAATTCGGTGCTGATCTGCCCAGTGGTTTGCGAGATCAGCTCCAGACAGACAGACAGACAGACAGACAGACCCTCTTCTAGATGCCTCTCCTCTGAGGATCACCGCACCTCCATCACAGCTCATTTCATATAATCACCCATAATGATAATCGCCGGCTTCCGAAGAGCTGGCATGTCGTCCTAGCAGACATTTGGCCCTCGTGCATTATCGGAGCACGGGCCCAGGCTTGTAAAGAGGCAAAGACAACATGAGCCAGGCATGGGCCGGTCCGGGCTTAAAACAAAGACCGTGTAAATGTGTGAGTCAGTTATCGACTCCACCGGAGCTATGCCAGGACTCCAGACAGGCCAGCATTGATGTGAAAGTGTTGTGTGTGTGTGTGTGTGTGTGTGTGTGTGTGTGTGTGTGTGTGTGTGTCCCTTCCTCGGTGACCCTGGACCAGGGGGGCCACGTTGGTGTGCATGGGGAGGGGGCAGGCAGGGCACGCAGTGAGCCCAGGGTGTGATGGCTATCTCTGGGATAGAGTTACAGTGGGGAGGGGGTCCTGGGGTCCCCTCCTCCCTCATGTCTGCTCACAGAGAGAGCCAGTGTTCCTCCAGGGGTCCACGCACAGGGCTGTGCCTGTGGCCGCGCCCCGGCGGCCACACCACTCCCGCTCCTGGGAAATGAAGAATCTGCACCAACTGCTGTCTCCTGTCTAGTCAGCCTGCATGCCCTGTCGCGTACACACACACACCCACACACACACACGCACACACAAACACAAACACACACAAACACTCGCGCAGAGCGTGTCAGGGCCTGTCCGGACGGCCAGTAGCCAGAGCACGCTTCCTCCTCATGAGAGAGAGAGAGAGAGAGAGAGAGAGAGAGAGAGATGCATTATCTCCTTTTACATCAGAGCCCTCTTCAAAGGAATCTGCTGTCTCTCTGAAGAAGAGTGTGTGTGTGTGAGTGCGTGTGGATCGGAGAGATGGAGAGTTCTTCCTTCACACACACAGTCACACACACACAGTCACACACAGTCACACACACGCGCACGCACACACGCACACAGTCACACACACACACACACACACACATACACACACACAGGCTCCTTCCCTGACCTATACAAGCCACAGCTTGTGACCATGAAGTTGGCAGTGATCTAATAAAGACTGCTTAACTGGTCTGAAAGTTGTAAGAGTGACAAGACCATGAATTCATTGTCCCAAAACTCCCAATGGCCATTGGACCAACCTGTGACGTATACCTGTACGAACAGTATTTACGTATAGTGAACTACTTGAAGTTTCGCAGAATGCGCTTCATTCTGCGTAGAATAACATTATTAGATACATGCTAAAGGCTCCTACCAGGACACACATTAGTCCAGCACAAATGAAAAGAATAGGTCTACTGCCTGTAGAGAACATCAGCTTTCAAATAGAAGGACTTAAAAAAAACAGGCTTTGTGAGCCAGCAGAGCTAATGATGACCTTGAAGTAATAACAAGTGCAATACATGTGGGTAAACATTTAGAGTAGAGTGTTTTAAATTAGTACTCGTTTTTATTGTTTTAGTTGTTTTTAATTGGTTAAATTGTTTTTTATCTTAATTGATACTAGAGGGATTTCCTTTTCATCTTTTTTATATGTTTATTTTAGTTAATTTATTTCCACGTGTTTGTAATGTTTGCTTTACAGCAAGGAAACACTTGGAAATAAGTGTTTCAAGTAATGCTTTCATTTTCAAATTGCTATGAGATGCTGTTTGTCGAATCCTAATGTAATCAGTCAATCAATCAATCAAATAAATCAGTCAAAACCACAGCAGCCGGTTAGAATGGGAGGTCTCGAGTTGCTCCAACAATCCCAGTAAAGAGCCACATATTCTGAGCTGCATCCCATTAAAGGAGAAACAATGGAAGGATTGGCGCTTTAGCTCGTGCCAAAGACCTGTCCTATAAAGAAAGATATGTAGAAGGAGAGAAAATACTTGTCATATCCCGACCGTGACTCAGGAAGTAGACGTAGACAGCCCAGATATACTCCGTAGCCACTGCATCTCTTGGCACCGTTTCAGGCACTGTGTATAAATCTTATCTGTTTCTGTACCGTCCACGCAGCCAATGGTTAAGAGGGCCGCTGTTTTGCGATAGTGCTCAGATAAATCATGCTTGTTTGGGGAACAGGGGCGATAGTGGAGGCGGGTGTGGTGGGGGGGGGGTGGTTAGATATACCTCAGAGCAAACACAGAACACCACCCCCCGCCACCCCCCCTTTCAATTATCATAATAAAAACAGGGCGAAGGAATGCGTCTCCCATTTCTATTCCCAGCTATCTGGACATAGCGCCATCTGTCTGCCTGTGTATCTACAGTACCATGATACTATATATCCATATATATACTATATATCCATATGCTGTACATGGTGAAATCCTGAGTGTGAGAGCGTAAACAATAACATGTTACCAAATGGACCCTCATTTGGTTACACGTGTACACCGGTCAGTTACAAATGGATAAAGTGTGCACTTATTTTATATTGTGTAGGTTGATGTCATTTCCAGTCACCATAAAGGCCGAGTTAGCTACCCCTCTATCCTGCTGCTCACGCTCACAGATAATGGACACACAATACCCACTCAATTTCACCTGTGGTTTCTGCTTCTAAAAAGGTCAAGTTTGGTTTTGGCTCGCCGAAACCGAACAAGCTCATCATTACGGGCGAAATAGTTTCATTCTCGATGTGGCTTTGCTCCGAGCGCTGAACGTTAGACCATGCCCACTGTATGCAGCGCTAGAGTGCTGGTTTTGCATCCTGTATCGGATTACGTCAATTAAATAAAATAAATGACGAGCAGCTTCAGTTTCTGACCCATCACACAAGATGTTTCATTGATATCCTCTGTGGAGATGTTTGGCTAGTTAAAGAATCTTCCAGTTGCAAAGTGTAGTAGGCTTCTCTCTGGCATTATGTCATGTTGTTCTTATGACCTCTGGAATAACCTTTTTTCTGCCAGAAGTATGCTGCAGCGGAAGGCAGTGGACATGTGCGTGGATGTGCCTATAGGTAGTTCTAGGAATGTATGTGGGTGTGTTTCTGTGTGGACGGCTGCACGCGCATGCATACGTGTGCACACACACACGCATGTCTTTCGGGAGCGCTGACCTGTCCCCGGGGCAATAGCCTTGTCTGGGGCCCCTGGTGCCACCATCTGACCTGGCCCCGCACTTTTCTGCCTCATCTCCCTTCCTATCGGTCTCCTCTTTGACCTCCCTGTCAGCCAAGCCACAGGTCAGCAGTCATGGGGATAATAGCCTTGAACACTTGAGCACGAGAGAGAGACAGAGAGAGAGAGAGGTGGTGGTTAAGTAGGAGAAAAGATGGGGACTGACAGAAAGAGGAGATGAGGAGGAGAAACTCGGAGACGAGGAGGGATGAGATGAAGAGGGAGGGGGCAGTGAAAAACAAAACTAAAAAAGAACAGAAAGCTAAGGACGACACAGCAGGAGACTAGACCGTCGCATCTCTGCTGTGTGTTGTGTTGCAGCGTGCACGGCAGCACACAAGCGTACGAATGACGCACATATTCTTCGTGCCTGTGTGCGTGTGTTAGTACTTAATGTGTGGTTTAGCTGGTGGCAGCGGCGCAGCGTCTCAATGTGTTCCCCAGATGTCCCTGAGCGAGGGGAGCATATAGGAGGAAGAAAGAAGGGGGAGCGCAAACAGGAAGTGGAAACCATCACACAGGGGCCGTGTGGGAGGGGGGTGGGAGAGGAGGTGGGACATCCTCAAACGGGGTCTCCTCCGCTAATACGACGGGAGGGTCGCCATAAGTCTCCCCCTACGTAACACCGCACCAGACGGAAAGACATGACAGCCAGCGTCAGAATGCTACTCAACACAGACACGTTTGCAGATGTGGGCCTTTAGCGTATAGAAAGTCAACGCAAAAAAGACCACCTAATATCGGCTCCCTTGGCGGCGAGGCGACTTCACTTATGTTCATGTTTGTTTTAATTGGCTCCGACTCCAGCCCCCCCACCCCACCCCACCCCCCAGACAATTTCCATGTCGACGAGGGAGCTATTCTCCTCGGTATTTTGTGCGCCGTCCAGGGCTCCCCAAATTAGATGCCTCGGACTGGTTTTACTGTGGCCTATCATCTCCTCTTGGCATTGTTGCAGAAGTCAGGCCTCGTATCCCCCCGGTCGGCTCAGATGAGGACTGTGTCTCTGAGACTTCATCATTCTTATAGTGGGGGAAACCGCAGCAGCTGTTTCAACAGGCATTAGCTCTTGTGACTTAAATGGACCAAAGGATATGGCGTTCCCTCTAAGGAATCTCTCTTTTGCGTGCAACATTGTGACGGATCCATACCAGGCCTTCACTTGGTCTCGTTCCCATACTGACAATCCCCTGTCTGTCACCTCTACAGAGCCCAACCGCTCCCCTGTCTGTCACCTCTACAGAGCCCAACCGCTCCTTTAGTTGACAATTAAAGAGCGAGGAACCAGGTGACGAAGGACGTGCCCACAAAACCACCCTCGTCCATAACCGGCGACGGCAGCGACGCCGATGACAATAAGCTAAACAGAAAGTCACAGGCACAGGCGCTCATTTCCTGGCCGGGTGCTTACGCCATCCAGGTCAGAGTCGGGCCGCGAGGTGTGACGTGAGGCCTGAAGACGCTCAGGGGGTGAAGGTGGAGACCGCCGGAGACGGAGTGGGGAGATAAAGAGCGTATAGTGGGCTAGAGAGAGACCAAGGAAGAAGAGAGTTGATAGAGAGAGAGAGAGAGAGAGAGAGACGATTGAGACGGGTGGAGGCGAGATAGTGGGGCGAGTGAGACCTGAGTGCCTGTGGGTCTGAAGAGGAGAAACAAGGGTCGAGGAGGAGGGGGTGGGGGTCTGTGTGATTTCTGTAAATGCTCAGTAACACCTCAGCAGGGGCGCCCTTATCTCCCACACCCACCCCCCACCTGCTCCTTCACCTACTATAAAGTAGCAGTGTATCTTGTGTGTATCTTAAGAACATCTCATTCTAAATCTCATTGCACGGCGCACACGCACGGTGGGTTGAATAATAAGTAATGAGTCATTGAGTGTGACTTTTTCAGCGTTCAGGAACAGCTCGATATGCACATGTCATTGGTCCATCAGGTTGTATGGAAAACTGAAGCATGGCTTTAACCATTGCATCATGCATTGACTGTCAACAGTCATGAGACTGGGCCTCATTTACATAACGGACAGAGAGAGAGAGAGGGAGAGAGTCTCCTGACTTTGTAAGGTATACAAGCACACTATTCATCCACACATCGTGCACATACGTATACATTCATTCTACATCATTCTACACCGGGGGAGGTTGGCACGCGGGTTACCCTTAACCGACTTTCCTAAAAAAAAAAGAAATGAATGAAGAAACTGAATTTCACCTTTCGGTTGCATGGTGTCAGGAGCCGCTACAGGCCCTTCTGACTGGGAGACTGGGGGACTGGGGAACCGGGGAGGAAACTTGGCAGAAGTTCCCCGCTCGGGTCAGGGAGTGACAGGGGGGATGTTGGTTGATGGGCGGTGTGTGGAGGGGGGAACATGGCACCGGCTGTGGCAGCGGTGGGAGACTGAGCACTGGGCAGTGCTGCGCTCGTTTTTGTCGCCTGGCCTTTTTCCACCCGCCCTTCCTCCCGCCCTTCCTCCCTCCCTCCTTCCCCTCCGTCCCTCCCTCCCGTCGCCGTCTCCCTCCGTGACTTGGCCGGCCGCGTGGAGGAAATCCCCCGGACCGGACAGGACGGCATTGGACTGGACCGCAGCTTTAATGAGCGCTTTGGTTTGACAGAACGGCCCTTTCCTGTTTACCGATGGCCTGACAGTAAAGCTAACAGTAAACACACCTCCCCTTCTTCCTTCCCTCCCTCCTGCCATACACCCTCTCTTAGCCCCAAGGCCGTTTTGGGCCTCTCCCAGGGACATCCTGCTTTGTCCCTGGATGGGCTTGAGGCGCTCAGCAGAACTCCATCTCCCCCAACAGACAAACACATCTCACCAAACATGGCCGAGTCCTGGAAAGGAAACTGAGACATTGCACACGAGCAGTCACTGAATGATGATTCTGTGTATTATGTGTAGCAGAAACATGTCACCATGAAGTTCATTCAAGCAACTCTTGAGTCAATTACGACCAAATAATGAGGCTTGGTGGCGCTTGTCTTGTGTTGCTGTTGTTGACGACAAGACAATATACAGTCTCTTAGCGTTTGCCTTTGAAACGAAGAGAGGGTGGGGATTTGTGCGCTATATGCAAAAAAAAACCTGAAAGGAGAGCAACTTGAGAATCAGAGAGAAAGAAAAGAAGAGAGCAGCAGCAATGCCCTGATGCAAGCTTTCATGGGTTATATTTAGACAATCCAACCGACTCCACACCCCCCTCTCTTCTCTCAAACCCGAGAAACCCGAATCACTAAGAATAAAAATAATTGGTGTTCTCGTCTCCAGCTCTGCCCGGAATGAAAGTCTGTGCGGAGGAGCCGCGACTCGTGGCACGCCTCCCCCCCTGCCCTCCCCGCTCCTCTCCGTTCTTATCCCATGAAGAGCTATAGGGGAGATAGATAGCTGGCCCCACGATTGGGTAAACATGCCACGGTTTCGTCCCCTGTCACCCGACATCCCTGACTTGTCTCTGTCACAGCACACACACACAGTGCAGCTGCGTTAAAGCCACAGGGTGGGACGTGTGCACAGAATTGTGGCGTCCACACCAACACACAGAAGATGCACGTTTAACGTGCGCGCTTTCTGTGCATCGGACGTATTTTTTATTAACCAGAGCGCTTTATATATAATGAAACTCTGTGCCATTAGCAACTATAATGTCAGGACCACGCCCTCAATTTAGGTTGCTTTCACTTAAACCTCATCCAAAATGTTTGTGTCTGGCAAATTGTTAATTGCTGTAGCAAGCGCAGCATTGTTGAATCCCCCGCCCCCACCCCCCTGCCTCCCCCTCTCTTCCTCAACCTCCACGTCAGGAAACAGGGCCTTATCCTGCTCTCAGAGTCTCAACAGCATATTGCAAAACGCTAGGCCGGGGGTTTGTTTTAAATGGCACGGGCACGTTAAGAGTGGAGCATTGTTCTGGGACTTGGGCAATATCTCAAGATCTTGAAAGCAGCTAATCTTACAGTCGGGCGGACCACGGCCAGCCATGAGGTAACATCTGACCGCTCAGAGACAAGAAGATTGGGGCTTTTGATACGAGCTGTGCCGTGGACTCATTCCATAAATGGCCATTTTGTTTATATCCGAATTTATTTTTAATTTAGTGTCCGAGAAGAGTTTCCACAGAGCTCCTATTCATGCGAACGTAGTAATTATTTCTCTACACCACATCTCTTTTCCAAAAATAGCTGATCATCATTCTATTCTATACAGACTCACAATGTGACGCATTGCTATTTCCATGGGGACTTCCCCGTGGGCCGACCTGCCGTTAGTTCGACCATGCATTAAGGTTGGCGAACATGCATTAAGGTTGGCGAACATGCATTAAGGTTGGCAAACATGTGCTGCTCCCGTGCTTGCGGTTATGTTGTTGCTTAGGGTTAGAGATAGGGTTATCAAGGTAAGGTTAGGTTAGGGTTAGAGAGAGGGTTAGGGTTAGAGATAGGGTTATCAAGGTAAGGTTAGGTTAGGGTTAGGGTTAGAGAGAGGGTTAGGGTTAGAGATAGGGTTATCAACCCCAGAATGGGAAAGCTACATGTAGGGTCCATGTGGAATGTGCTGAAAGCAGTGTTGCCAGATTTTGTGAGAGAAATAAGCAACCAGGTCTATATAAACAAGCCCAAAAGTAGTGACTGTGACACGGCCACATAAATGTGTGAAGATGTATGTCCTGTCTTGGTATGAGTATTGAAAGAAAATGAAACATAACATACTGGGTGATAACAAGGAAATATCTTGGTTAAAATATGGTTGAATATTTAACCACGCAATGTAGTGTACTGAAAAGATGTTTTGTGTAGTTGAATATGGTCATTCATTTTCTGTTGACAAGGTTTGCTCTTAGGAGGAGCTGTGGGGAAAATGCATGTTAGCAATAGTTCCAGGAAGTGAGGTATACCAGGAACAGCTAAAGTACAGGAAGTGAGGCGGCTGGGTGTTCCATTTTAGGTATCAAAAGGAGTGTTTAGTTTATCAAAGAGACTCTTTTAAGGCCATGTACTGAACCAGAATTGATACAGCGTATAGTGGTGTCGGAAATCTGTAGAAGAAAAGTTTGGACAAAGAGAAACCTGCTGTGGCCTCCTGACTTTATTTGATGAAGAACAATAGTGTGTTGCCTATATCCCACGTTGTGAGGATGAGGATAACTTATGAGGATGATTAGGATGATGTGGAACCGTTCAACACGCATGCACGCGCACACACGTGTGTGCACACACACACACACACACACACACACACACACACACACACACACACACACACACACACAGCTCTAAGAATGTGTCTGTGTGTGGACTGGACCCCCTTACTGTTGCATGTGGACCGTGTCCCAATACAATGCAATGTGGAGGAAAACATTCCACTAGCCTGCCTATAAATTAGCAACACACAGTATGATGAAATAACAACATACACAATATGGCTGCAGCAAATTGGAGGCTGCCTTTAATTTGAAGACTTGCTTCGCAATGATGAACATTGTGCAGTGGTGGAAAGTAACTAAGTATTACTTTGTATGTTGTACTTTACTGGAGATTTTTACTACTCCACTACATCTCAAAGGCAAATATTGTAGTTCTACTCCACTACATTCTTTTGAAAACTTTAGTTACTTTGTAGGTTTAGATTATTATTACACGACAACATACATTAACCACTTCAGCGCTATTTAAACTTTGAAGACAGCAAGCTCACAACATGTAACAATGCCACACGTTGTGCAGCTTGCAGATTCCATTTTCAAAAGCTTTCTATATACATTAAAATGTGTAAAACATTTTAATAAGAACTTCAGCATGAGTACTTTAAGTATATTGTCATGCCAATATACATTTTGAAATTTGAATACCATAGTACATTTTGAATACCATACTTTTACTTGTAACAGAGTATTTCTACATTAAGCTATTGATACTTTTACTTACTTACTATTCAGACGATAATTTGACCCCGGGAGTGTCCACTGACATGGGAGTGGCGGTGCAGCATGGGACCGTTCTAGGGAGGGGACTTATTACAGTGTATAGTTTTCAGAGGCCAGTGGATGATGACAAGGCTGCAGAGACGTTAGCCCCTCCAGGCTACAACCAGATCTAACCAGTTAGAGCCAAACCTCTCATCACCACACCACACTTTAGCTAAGATTCATTTTAGCCGTGTTTAGCCATGCATGTGCGTGCGGGCATGTGCATGACGCGTGCGTGACTGCGTGTGTGTCCGTATGTGTGTGTGCATTTGTGCATGGTGCACGTGTATTTTGTGCATCTGTGCATGTGCTTGCCTATGCCCGTGTATATGATTGCATGCATGTGCAATTGTGCATACTGTATTTCTAGATTTAAACAGAAGAGCGAGCGTGCGTGGGTGCGTGGGTGCGTGCGTGCGTGCGTGAGTGGGTACGCACACGCAGCCGCGCACGCACACACACTCACACTCACCTCCCAGCCTCTCCTCAGTCTCCAGGCACCAGAGGAAAACAATGGATTTTCCCCAAAGGAGGAAAAACAACAGCAGATTTATATTTCTCCCTCCCTCCATCCCTCCCTTCAGTGCTAACATATTACTTTCATTGGGCTGGAAAGCCCTCTTGCCGTGAAAAGCTTTTGGCAAAAAAAAGGCCCTGCGTCCCACTCTTCTGTGGAACGCAACGAAACTTGGAAGCCTCTCTCAGTGCTGAGTCTATACCACACACATCGCAGAGGGGAGTCTCTATCGTGTAGCGTGCCCCTTCTGCTTTCCCTTCGCCCCCCCTGCTGATGTTACAGAACCGATGACTAAACAGGAGTCCTTTTAAAATAAGCCTTCTTATTGTATTAGCTACCCCTATCACCATTGTTTCTGTAAAGTTGGGTAATTTGGCTGACATTTATCCCGCATAAAGCCAACTTTATAGGCCCTTAACGCGAGGCTGTGCATGAAAGCCTGCCGCGAGGAAAAGCATTAGATGGGGATATAAATCGCGTGTGTTTCTTTCTAACGCGGCGATTCGGGGGCTGACGATTCGTGGCGGAAACAATGGCACCGTCATTAAAAGCAATTTCCGCGGCTGGAACAAGCTTCCAAAACGGCGTTGCAAACGCGTATAACGGGTCCATAAAACATGTAGTCTCGCAGGCATATTATGGCTATATCTGTACAACTGGCAACCAAAACTAAATAAATGCATAAATAAGAGGGGTGGGGTGGAAAACAACGTACTCACTTTGGACATGATATTGCAGTGTAACTGGCTATAGCTTTTACAATGACTCCCCGAGGACTCCGTGATCTCATCATGGAGCAGAGCCACCCCAGCCATCCTGATCGGCCTGGCTGACGGCGTGCCCCGGGTTACATTAACCACTATAAAACCCTATTGACCGCCCGGTAGTCCCCCAGGACTCCGGACTACAGTGCATATACTAGACCACCTCCTCCCCCCCCCCCCTCGCCTCAACATTAAACATCTTCACCCAAAACAAGATGATTGTATTGTGCATGATTTCTAAGATTTCAGTTCCATGATTAAAGTATATAGCTGCGTGTCTCTGCCCGGTGAGGAAAGCCCCCACGGTGCACTGGAAGACAGGAGGGCCTGTCTGAGGTTGCAGCTTCATTATCATCCGCTATCAAATGTCCTCTATTGAGCCACCGGTGAATCACAGGATTACAGTGGGGGGGGTGGGGGGGGGGGGGGCAGCGCAGCGCATTGTTGTCTGGAGGCGTCAGTGTCTCTGATCCATGGCGGTCGCCACCGCCTCCGCACCTCCCCCCCCCCCCCCCCCCCCCCCCCCACACAGCCTCCACTAGTGGTCATAAACCTAGGCTGTTCTACTGTATCCTCTCTCTCTCTCTTTCACCCCCCCCCCCACACAGCCTCCACTAGTGGTCATAAACCTAGGCTGTTCTACTGTATCCTCTCTCTCTTTCACCTTCCCTCCCACCACTCAGCCGACATCCTTCTCTCCCTCTGTCTCATGGTGCCTGCCCTCCCTGCCATGGCCCCCTGGGGGCAGGGCAGCAGTCGGTGACTGGGTCTCCCCGGTCGTGGATCTTTGAGAGGCGAGGGGGGGGCAGCAGAGCAGCGCCACATTGACACACACACACACACACACACACACACACACACACACACACACACACACACACACACACACACACACACACACACACAGGGCCTGCCCTCTGAGGAGGCCAGGCTTTTAATTAAAAGAGTAAATCAGATGGCTTTATCAATCACGAGGAGAGACGCCTCCGTCGGCTGACTGCGGAGCCCAGCTTCGTTACTGTAGCACACACTCACGTATGCATGCACATGCACATTGCATGCACATACACACACATACACGTGCACGCACGCATGCATAACTGTGTATATATCGTTGCTGTCAGGCAGAAACCTTCTATCGTATTTTCTCGTAAACTATGAAAATGATGAATCCTGAAATGTACCATTTTTGGACATTTGAGGTTTCCATCTGACAGAGACGATATATGTGTAGGCAGGCGTGTACACACACACACACACACACACACACACACACACACACACACATGTACACAGCATGTGGTGTGTACAGTACTGTATGTGAACCTTGGTATAGGTGCAGGTTATGATTCAAGACACACGTGCACTTGTGTACGACGTGCATCCGTTGCATCTGCTGCATGTGCATGCGGGGGCGTGCTATAGTTTCCGTATGATTGTGTGGGCCGGGCACGTAGTCTTCATGTGTTTCCGTGCACGGCTTCATCATGTGTTAGACTGCAGGCAAGCACATGTGTACGCGCGGCCGCGCGCAAGTACAATTTGAGCGTGCGCCTCCTGAGTGCACGTGGGCAAGTGTCTCTTTTAAGTGCGTGTGCACTAGTGTGCCTTTTGAGTGCGCGTCGCGGGGCGGAACGCAAGGCCGGGGGGTTTCGTCGGAGGCGACCGGCGTAAATGGACTTCCTCTGTTCCCTGAACTGCGGCTGAACTCGTTCTAAACGGGTAGAAATGTTAGACAAATATGGTGTCTGAAAAACCTCAGAAATGCCGTTCTTCCACCCCCGCCTCCTCCCCGTCGCCCTCCCCCCCTCTACCCACAGCCCCTTCATCCCCTGCCAGTCCACGGCCTGACATTTTCCGCGGCTGCCAGGACAGGGGCCTGCATGAGAGAGATGGAGAGAGATGGAGAGAGAGAGAGAGAGAGAGAGGGAGAGACAGAGAGAGAGAGAGAGAAGGGGGTGTGGGGGTGTACAACTGGCCCCTTAAACTAGATTTACAGTATGTTGAGTTTTTCCTCTTCTCTCCGAGCATTTCCACATCGGACGGTTCAGGAAGGTCATCGGTGGGCGCCTCGTGCCTCGTTTTTTCCACCCCTGCCTCCCTCCCTCCCTCCCTTCCTCTCCCGTAATTTACATGTTTTTCTCTTTGCTTTTTTTTCTTTGCTTTTCCGCCGGCCATCACGTCAGGAGAACATAGTTTACGGTACATGCACCGGACGGTAGAGATATGTTGCTTCCTGTTTTGACTGTTTATCAAGCTGAGCACTTGGAAGGGAGGAGGGAGGAGGGAGGAGGGGGGTGATAACAGGGACAGGCCGCAACGGACATAAAGGGGCTGAGATGACCGGACGTAAATCACAGGAGAGTCATGCACGAAGGCACCCTCGTCAGCAGAGAAAACGTTGTCATCATAATAACCAAGATTGCAGCGTATTATTTCTTATTCTGTATAGGTATTATCTGTATATGCAACTTGAATGGTGCTGAGTGGCCTTCGCTCGGCTATAGCGCCTCATTTGGAGGCACCTCTCTGGGCTCAAGCCGACATGCAGTGTCCTGCCTTGAAACATTGAGATGTAACGTATCCTATAGGACCACAATAGCCCTGCATGGCGACACTCCTTCATCCCCTGCTGGGTCACAGAAGTCATTCTTCTATGGAGAATAACATTGGCTCATCTTAAGAATCGTCTCGTATAAGAATTACAAATACAAGAATTACAAAAATAAACAAATTGTCCCGTGCTCATTTTGTTTAATTTTGCAACACAGTTCTTATTTGGCCAAATATTAAACATGTCTATAAGGGATGTGACCCAGCTGGTAGGATGCGTACATTTACGTCAGGCTTGGGTTCTCTATGGGAACAAGTCCCCAGGACTTTGTTGTCATCCTTTTAGCCTTAATGTCTGACTGCACCTCTTGCTGTTTACATTTATCTTAAAGTATTCAATCAATCCCTCAATCAGTGGTGTGCGGAATATGTACAAACGGTAATGTTTCTTCTCTGGTGGTTTGCACAAAAGGCAGACAGGGAGAAAAGTGGTTGCCCTGACACAGTACAGTACAGTACAGTACAGTACAGTCTGTTGCTGTTGTGATCTCGACAAGCAAGTCCGCTGTAAGCGGCAGAGAAAGACGCTCCCTCCCCACACCCTGTCACCCTGGAGCGACATCAATACCCTTCTATTCCCCCTGCTCTCCCCTCCCCTCCCTTCCCTTCCCATCCCCGAGTCCCGTCCTTCTCCCACACACAGAGCATGCTGACAAAGACGGCCATTTTATGTGCCATGTTTAATTTGATAAGTGGCGAATCTGAGTGACGGGCCACCTTTGTGAGGTACTGGGTGAAAAAAATCCCCTTCTCCATCTGCCTGCATGGCTCAATTATGTGTGCGTGCGTGCGCTTCCGTGTGTGTGTACGCGCGCGTGTGTGTGTGTCTTTTCTGCGTGTGTGTTTTGTGTGTGTATCTGTGTGTGAAGTGTAGGGGGGGATTTCTGTAGCGGGGTATTTGAGGTAATAACCCTGCCTATTATCTCGTGTTCAATTATGAGACTAAGGTGTGTCTTTGCCAAGGTACAGGGTGATTGTGGTAGCACCCTGGGCTTCTCACAGAGGTGGATAGCGTGTAATGGTGCTTTAGAAGTGTGTGTGTGTGTGTGTGTGTGTGTGTGCGTGTGTGAAACACAGGCCTTTGAACTTTTGGCTACTTGAGGGGAAGTGAAGAATTCACACGAAGCATTTCACTAATATTACAATGTCAGGATGTAGGGCTGACAAGTGTTGCCACGTCTGCTTATTATAAGCGACCTTCGGGCTTGTTTTTCTGTCACGTCGCTTGAAAATGGTAGTTGCGGGTTGCTTTTTTTTTTTTTGTCTTGTTTCTAAAAAGTTTTGTATTTGTCCACAGACCCCGCCTGTCTAAAATATTTTTTGTGCCATGGGGTCAGGGACTCCGTACCAATGTTTCAAAACATATTCAAAATGTATCACTTTTTTCCAATATCTTTTGGAAAATAACAGATCTACAAGCTCTTTTGGGATTGTTTTCATAGATCTGTTTGCTTATTTTTCTCACAAAATCTGGCAACACTGGTGACAATAGACCACAAGGACACTGCACACGGAGCACGAAAAAGAGTGACAATACTTGATACGAAATAACACATTAGAGAAAAACCTGAGGGCTTTTATTCATAGATTCCTAAGCCTCCAATTACACGTCTCCCAAACTCTATTTTTGTCTGCTAACTATTTCCAGAGACAAATGCTTTCCCACAATAAATGCAAGTGGATCATGATCCGGCCCATGTACTCCAGCAGTCAGCAGAATGTACTGTTCTTCTCTTTGGCCCAAACGCGAGACTCAAACCGTTTGTGAAAACACGTGCCCACATTGTAGCTGTCTCTTCTTATAAAGAACACTCTCATAAAAGGCATTCATTTCTGCCACATAACCATGGCGAGCGATTTGTGTAATGTTGGTTCGCGTTAGAATTCCCTCTCTCTTACACGTGCGTGCACACACACACACACACACACACACACACACACACACACAAAAACAATTTCCTTGTCACAAAGCTTGACCCAAATCAGTTTTAAGTGAGCTACACGATCCACGAGGCTCCCTGCTTCCTTCTCCAAACATACAGACCTACGTGGGGGCAGGAGAGAGAGAGAGAGGGCGTCATAGCGGGAGCCCTGAGGAGCCCCAGTCAAGTAAACACTTTGTCTCAGAAGAGGCCATTAGGGCGCCTTGGAAAAGGAAGGGTTTTGTCAATTCAAAAACCAATTTCCTGCATTTGGGGTGAGGGGTGAGGGGTATGTGTGTGTGTGTGTGTGGGGGGGGGGGGGTTGTTGTGCATGGGTCGACAGGAGAATACCAATGACATTAATAATTTTTTTTTTTTTCACTTTAAACAGAAATTTATGAAGCGTGAATATATTGAGTGAATGCATGAAACTCACCTACCAGTAATTATATATGTTTTGATAGTTTTGGAAGCAGTCGCTGCAAACAATGAGCGTTCTTTTTCTGGGGTTTGGGTGAGTGAGGTATTTCTCTTGCTTCTATTATTGCAAAACAAAAAATATGCACATGGCTCTTCTTAAAAGTGTAAAGAAAATATAGCATTTTGAGTCAATGATGAATTGACTCTTAATGAATGAACGGTAGAAAAATGGTTTCTGTGTTAATATTTCCACTGAAAATCGTGGTATCATAATATACACAGATGACGAATCATATATGTGTTACTTAGTTTGCCGGGAGCGGATACTAAATCATTCACAGGGCCCTTCTCTCGCACCCTTCATCGCTACTTCTCTCTCCCTCATTGCCTCTGCTTAACGTCTCTCTCTCTCTCTCTCTCTCTCTCTCTCTCTCTCTCTCTCTCTCTCTCTCTCTCCGAGAGTTCAATTCAAAAGAGCTTTACTGACATGGGAAACGTACGATTACACTGCTAAAGCCAGTGTGAAATAAAACGATCACAACTATACTCAGAAATGTCTGTGCAATTCAAATAGTATAAAGAAATGTGTAAACTGAGCTGTGTCACACTGCAATTCCATTTGCAGCGTGACTGCAAATGGAATTCTAAAGAAGAAAAGTTAGTTTGTATAGAAAGAATCAAATATATTTGAGATTAGTTGCACTTCTATATATAGAGATCAGCACGGTGAAGACAAACACTGTGCAGTGATACGATATGATATACTACTTTATTGTCAGTTCACACTGAAATCTTGCGACCCAGCAGCCAAGTATGCAGAACATATATACACACATTTGACATAACCCAAAGAACAAGACAATTTACATACATAAAGACATGAAGACAAGAGCAATATCCACCGTTTAGATTACCCTGTGGCTACTACAACTCCTGATTAAGCCTCACTGTCGACTGGTAGACAAAGGACCTCTTTAGTCTGACCTTATTGTATGCTGGTACACCATATCTCCTTCCTGAAGGTAGCAACCTATATTCTCCATACAACACATGCTTAGTATTTGAGTTGATATTCCTTGATAACTTTAGAATGCTGTTATCATACTGTATGTGCATGTATAAAGTTTCTGAAGTGGTTGTCCAACAATCTTTGAACAAAGGTTCAATTGGTTCAGCAGTTGTGAATTAGTAGGTCGTTGTATTGCATTCATCCTTCTCCTGTCACAAGTTCACAACTGTTCATTAATCTGCTATATTTGCATATTGTTCACTTCACCCAGCAGATACAGGAGTTTTCCGTGAATAGTCATGTCTCTTTTAGGGATGTAGCAATATGGAAATTATTTTCCGATACAGATGTTTAAAATAATTATACATCTTCAATGTAAGAAATAAATGTTCAGAATCTACAGCTTGGTAGGCTGCAGATAACCAACACAGCCAACGCAAAATGTATGCTTATCAACAACAAATAAATATCGGCTTCTGCCATCGGTTAATGTCAGTTTGATTTGCCGATACCGATATGCGATATTTAATCTGGCCACCGATATGTTTGTAGGTAGTTAGAAAGTGTAGCTTGGTTTTCTACCACATCTTTTTGTGCAGTGGGTGCATAGTAGTCTTCTTTTTGGAGCCACATCTAATCTGCGTGTGCAGGGCAGCCTTTCTCGGGCGGTAGTCTGGAGTCTGTACATAGTCTAGGGGGCTTTCCTTAGTTTTGGATCAGTCAACAGTGCTCAGGTATTCTGCCACTGCGTATTATGTTTAGGCATCCCAATTTGCCGTGCAGTGCATGGTTTTGGGTTGATTATTTTCCAATGTGTCAGATTTTGTTTTCTTCTAATTTGATTAAGTCCAGTGAGTTCGTTCTCTCGCTGCCTCTCACTGCCTCCTCTTCTCCCACCCCGTAAACATCTTAGATTCACGATGACTGATCGGATCGGCAGAGAGGTTCTGTTGTGGGCTCGGCGAGGCCCTCCTGCTATACCTCTGTCAGCTGCCCTGCGCTCCGCTGCAATCAGACACGCTTCAACAGAGCAGCATACACAACAGCCACACTGACGTGCTGCCGACTAGACGCCCATGTAGACGTACGTAAAAGCAGTCCAAGCGACACACACGCACACACACGCACGCACACACACACACAGACACACACACACACACACACACACACACACACACACACACACACACACACACACACACACACTGACACACACATGGCCTATGTGCGTACATTATGTCCATGCCACGCCACTTTTCTGCTCCATAAGGACCCGAACTACTCAGAGCTCTGTTTACCAAGCGCAGAGCTAATGAAGGAAAAATCACCCGCAACCAGCACTGGTGATGACTGAGGTAAAGAGGGGGAGGGAGGCGAGGGGCTTGAGGCGACAAGCCAAGCAAGAAAAATGACGAATTCCTTTTTTTTCTGGCAGAGTGAGAAAGTGAAAAGACAGCAGACTGTGATTTTATTTATAGATGATAAACACATTTGTTTCCTAGAGTCCATCGAGGTAGCCTATGTTTCATTACCGGATGCAGTGTGGGATGGGGTTTATATAGCAAACTTGCATGCGATCTTGTTTGTTAGTGTGTATGTGGGAGTATGGGGGGGCTCTGGGGGGGGGGGGTGGTGGCTGGGGCAGCGTGGTGGTGGTGGTGATGGGGGGGGCCGGAGAGCCCAGAGCGTAGCATTGCGTCATCGCCCGGCACGTTTAACTGGGCTCTCTCTCCGCTCCCCGGCTCCAGTTTAAGAACAAAGGAGTGAGCAGCTAAAATGCGCTGATGAATCACAAATGTCCAGGCAGTCCTCCAAGCCTCTTCCCCCGGCCACGGAACCAGAAGAAACACAGGAACACATAGAGTGAGTGGGGCGGCCGCCCAGAGAACTGGAGAGATGCAGTGAGGAGGATGTTCCTCTCTCTCTCTCTGTGTGTGTGTGTGTGTGTGTGTGTGTGTGTGTGTGTGTGTGTGTGTGTGTTAGGTGGGATGGAAGGAAGGAAGGAAGGATGGATGGATGGGATAGAAGAGAAGGAGGGAGACTCCAGAGCATGCAGTGTTTCTATGCCAGTAGTTATCAATGGTTTGACTTATTCGCCTTCACACATGCGTGCACACACACACGCACACACACACAGACTCCTCACCCGCCGCAGGAACCACGGAAAACAAAGGCTGGCCTTTTTACAATGGAAATGTTAATTTACTGTGCATAACACTTTTTTTTCTCTTTACTTCTTCCTCCCAGCCGTTGTTGGTTGGCTTGCAAAAGTTGCATCAGTACAACCGACACAAACGTTTAACTTTCAAAAAACGCACAGCATCATAGTACATATACTGTACAGCACTACAGCACTACCATATATAATATTACAGTACATTACAGCCAGTACTGGCTCATTTCACAGTCAGTGGACGCATCACATCAGCTCTCACCTCTTGCTTACATCTTATTTCCACAAACAAAGCAGAGCAACCGGTATTATAACGTTGAATGTCAAACCCACCAGTTCACTCTGGATAAGAGCTAAAGTATAATGGAAATGAATTGGTTTACGTTCATTGAAGGTATTAAAACCTTCAAGCAAGGGTGTGTGCTCACTTAATTCAGAAGTACTGGTAATCATATATGCATCTCTCTCTCTCTCTCTCTCTCTCTCTCTCTCTCTCTCTCTCTCTCTCTCTCTGCATATACTTTTGTGCCTCATCATCCTCATGTGAAAGATATTATCCTTCTTCACTTTCCACTTGAACACAACGTCTACTAGAACGACAGGCCCCCGCACAGAATGACAACACAGGGCAATTTACTCATTTTACAAATTGGTGCGGGCCGCTGTGATCTCGCAGCTACTGTGTCCAATTAATGCTCGTTTCTTTTCTGCTGCTGGGCCAGTAAAGACCCATCCAGTGGACCCCTAGGAATGCCTTGGCTCTGCTCCTTCATTCCTGACACACACACAGACACACTCGTGTGTGCTCGCACTCACAAAAACACCACATGGGTCCTCGCCACCGCGGCTCGGCACTTTGGCACCAGCGTCCTCACTAGGGGGGCCGAGACAACGGGAGGCAAGCACGAGGAAGGGAAAGGAAGGGAAGAGAAGGGAAGAGAGGGGTCTCGGGCCAGCATAAGTGGAGCCGTTTTAGCTCAGAGCATGTTTCTTCCCTCCTTTGATTGTTTGTTTCCCTTAATGTCTGTCTCTGGCCTGTCTCTGGTTCTCCACGGACGTCTATCACCCTGATGTCTCTGTCTGTCTTGTCCGGCTCGCTCGTTCATCTGTTCCTATCCTCCCTAATTCCCACTTCCATCCACTTCCTCTGACCATTGTCCCTGTGGAATCGGTTGGGATTAAAGCTGCCATGTCTGCTCAGTTACTCTGTGCTACTTATAGAGTCAGTCCTACAGTATAGTGATGGGGGGAAGTTTGTGGTTGTAAACACTGGCCATTACCCGTCTAGCTCCCGTCTCAGAGACGTCAGTATGGCTTGGAAAGGCTCCCCAGAATGTGGGGAATTATAGCCCTCTGTGTGTGTGTGTGTGTGTGTGTGTGTGTGTGTGTGTGTGTGTGTGTGTGTGTGTGTGTCAATGTGTGTGTGTGTGTGTGTGTGTGTGTGTCAGTCACTCGCTTACCCTGGTCCGGAGACTCTCGCCATTGTCTGAGTTTCTTTTTTTTTAAATTGGATTGGTTAGGTGGTTGGGCTGTGTTTGTGTGTGTGTGTGTGTGTGTGTGTGTGTGTGTGCGCACATGCACATGCACATGCACATGCACATGCACACGCACACGCACATGTGTGTGTGTTTTACCAAATGCGGTGAAGCAAGGAAGTTCATTTCATGTGAACTTCCTCGTATACGTGTGTATGCGCCTGCATGCGTTTCAGAGGCTGCATGTATACTTGTGTGGTATAGTTATAGTGAACGTTTTTGTCAGTGTGCGAGTGTGCGTGCGTGCAACTACTGAAGAGCTTCTGTTTTATGTTTGAGTTTCCATTGCCTACTTCCCCCTCTCGTAAATGAGGTTTATTCACAAAAAGGGGGGCATCGTAAACGAACATCCTATTTTCCCTCACAAACACTTCAAGAGGAGAGTTTGCCTCGAAAACATGGACAGCTTGGCTTGTATCGATAGATGTTCATCCAACCATGAAGGCCTGGTTGGCCCACATCTGTGCACTCCCTTAATTGGCCGCCCCTCCGCTCACGCAAGCGTACCGGCAGGCCGCGAGATTCACCCAAGCGATAGTGGCCATTGAAAGACACTGTTTGCTGTCTGTGTGTGACTTGCCGCCTGGTGTTAGATCCTTTATTTACCGCCTGTCTTACCTGCCAAAGCAAACTGGCTGCTGCGATAACGGCTTTGTGTTTGTGATCGGAAGGAGGGGCAGGGTCCTGCAGGCAGAAGAAATACTGCCTGGACCCTAAGACTTCCTGTGTTATTAAATATATCTCCCTCACTCTCTTGACCTTCTCTCATTGTGTACTGAATAATGGGAGGAAACAGCCCACTGAGTTCACAATGATCCTATGCACTGGTCAGTGCATGTACCATCAACCCCCAGGTTTATGCACTGGTCAGTGCATGTACCATCAACCCCCAGGTTTATGCACTGGTCAGTGCATGTACGTACCATCAACCCCCAGGTTTATGCACTGGTCAGTGCATGTACCATCAACCCCCAGGTTTATGCACTGGTCAGTGCATGTACCATCAACCCCCAGGTTTATGCACTGGTCAGTGCATGTACCATCAACCCCCAGGTTTATGCACTGGTCAGTGCATGGACCATCAACCCCCAGCTTTAGCTGGAGTTGATGGCGGTGGCGGTACGATCGAGAGGAGGTTGACTGACGAGGGGTTGGTGTGGACAAACAGGACATTAGCTCTCAAAATGTTCCCACTGAACCTGGCAAGGCTTTCGGGGGAACCCAAGTGACCTGACCAGAGCTGTGTCTACTTATCTGAGCTACTGTATAGCATATAGCACAGAAACTGTTCTTTCACTCTGAGGAGAGGTGAAAATGCATGGGAGTAAACAGAAGAGGTGATAGAGGAAGTGAAAGGAGAGAGAGAGAGAGAGAGAGAGAGAGAGCATTGGATCATGAAGAATGGACTGCTGGTGATGAAAAGATTGCACGCCCCGCTGTAACAAATGCTCTGGCGATACAACCGCACCATTTAATTCCGGAAGCATGCATGCCTGTGTGGGACGGGAAGGTTCACGTCTCTTTGGGGTGCCCTATTGCCCTATTAAAAGCCTGCACAGTTGTCGGGGTCCTGGATCCTGTTGATAGGCTGCATATTCCGAGGCCATGGCAGAGTGGGGGCTTGTGTCAGCCAATGTAAAACATTAGCAATATCCTGAGTCAACAGTCTCCCCCGGCCGGCTTGTTTGGATATCGCATTTCCCCAGCAACTGGATATTCTGTCCAGGTCCATATACGATCCGCGTGGCAGGCAAAATCGGCACACTTCCTTCACAAATTGGCAAACCGAAACCTGGGGTCTCCAGTGGAGCTTGAAAGTTAATTTGACACGTAGGTAAATAGACTTACAGGGGAAGTGGGGTGGTGGGGGGGTGCAGGCTGTTATTGTTTGCATTTAAGCCTAGCTTTGCAGCAGTGTGGTGGTGAGTGGTGAGTTGGCGAGTGGTACAGGAGGCTGGAGAGTGAAATGAACCCTAACCAAGCCTGTACTCTACAGTACCACTCCCCATGCCTGATTTATTGTTGTGCACCAGGTGTCTCGAAACCGAAAAAGAGCTGAGATCTACAAGGTCACAACATGTTGCACCACAATGCATTGCACAGGGCTTGTTCTGCTATGTCCAGCGTTCCAACCGAACCCTGTCCCATATTATTTATAATTGAAGACGAATACATGCTGAAGCAAAGTGTAATGTTTGGCTCTCACGCGTCAAAAGGCTTAAGCTTAAGGCTTCGGCAGCTGCATCCACTGACTCATTTGGTGTAAAATTCTACCAAACGGAGAAATATGAGCCAAAAAACTTCAGCAGGCAGGAATGCATGAGTGTAATGCTGTCATTTAGTTTCCTAGGAGGAGAGAGGGCGGTGATGGTTAGGGATATTTTCTTTAGAGATGGAGTTTTGGAGGAAGAGAGGGGAGTTGGAGAAAACGAGCCTCGGCTTACAAAGTTAAGTTGTTTATCCAGCAATTTATTTATTTCTTTTACCCTGCATAATCGCATTGGTAAGCCACCCGCCACATTAGACCCTTGATTTGATGTATCTTGCGTTTAGACTATTGGGAAGTGTTTCCCTAACTCATTACCGGTAATCAAAAGAAATTATTTGGCTTCTCCGGGGCGATCCAAGAAAAGCAGCCAGAACCATTTGCCTTTGGATTAAATGTTCTTCAATTGCAAATCTGAAATCAGAGCCGATTACGCTCGCATTGCTATTTAAATGAACTATATAAACATTCAAGTTATACTATATCCACAGCACGCTAAGTCTGATACTGTAATATATATATGCATAGCGACTCCTGCGAGTATACTATATCATTTGATACAGTCTATTTCTAGTGAAAATGTAACTAATAGGTGGCAGTAACATACAACTTCATATCCATACGAGTCAAACCGCAGGATCATTTGTGACTAAATTTGACTGAGAGACTGCCATTGGATTTTTTTTAATTTTCGTTTTTTCATGTCATATGAAAGCAGGGAATCATACAGTTCAAATTGACATATTGGTTGTTCAGTTTGGCCCTCCAGTTTTGGAGATATGGCTTATAGAGTAATGTCTTGCAGAAAACAGTGAGTTGAGAAATCAGGCTTGAAAGGTTCACTTCTGTGGTCTCTAACATAGCTACATGTTTAAGCATTTATTTCATATTTACATGTCGATTTAAGCTCTGACACTTATTTCAGACATGCTCTAGTTGTGAAGAGTCTGCCTGTGCTATAAACTCATTAAAAAAAATAGTTTTTCTCTTCTGCTGAAAAGCTGGAATTTGTGCGATGGCAGTCTCTCAGTCAAATCCGGTCACATTTGTTTATTTTTGGGAAACAATTTTCACTCAAAATATGCAATCCAGGTAGGATCTGTAAATTACGTCATTCAGACTTCGGTGCTCTATTGTCCCCATAGTGCACATATCTTTCAGACATCCACCTCCTCCCTCCATGGTCAACAATCTGTACTGTGGAATTGCTAACCTACCCTCAGTCTGCTGGTCTGTAGGATAGGCCTACAATTGCAGTAGGTTATTGTGCGTTGTGGAATCCATGTGGGTAATCTTGTAGTGTCGAGCTTCAGGATTGTCATAAATCCATGGTATGATGCCGGCTTGTACTCGAGGCCTCCCTCTTCAGCCAAATCAAACACAGACTATAGCTGTCAGAAAGCCGTTAGAAGCAGCACTATATGACTTTGAGTGAAAAGTAGCGTTTCCTTGCGGCAGACGTCTGCAGCTCGCGGCCTTTGGGCTGCATGCCATCTGACTGCTGGGCTGTCCGACGAGACCAGGGCTGCTTGTCGTGCGCTCAGCGGGCCGATTGAGGCAGCGTCAGAGTGATGGAAAAGGCAAGTAAGTGGACAGACGCCATAAACAAGGAGGAACGGCAGCTCAGTTCAGAAGCCAGTCATTTTAGAATCGCTGCTCTGCATTTATTTCATTTCCTCTTTCGCTTTGTCTTCCCGATGGGAATAATGTGCTGCTTAATGAGAGGGGACTGGTGTAATTGGCAGACTCCAGCCCCTGCACTCACGTAATGAGAGCGTATAGGATTTGGAAAACGAGGGGTTGCGTGGCAAACGTTGGAAAAAACCAAGGAGTCATGACAGAGTAATATAGAAATGTGTTGAATACTGGCATTAATGCTATAGGCTATTAGTTTACATGTGGAAATCAGCAGTGCATTCTAACTGGAACATACATACGTTATTGTAACGTTTGACTTGTGATTCTTCTTGCCACGCATGTGAGCAGAAGGACAGGAAGTTCATTGTGTCTGAAGTCATGTGCTGAAGACGTGCACTCCTGGATACACACACATAGGTCACGTAAACACACATGCGCGCGCACACATAGACACACACACACACACACACACACACACACACACACACACACACACACACACACACACACACACACACACACACAGAGCGGAGCCTTTTCCTAGCACGATCATTTATCTTTATAAAATGGCAATCTCTGAGACAGACAGAATGGGCTCAGCATTTCACAGAATAATCATTTTTATGAATGGATGCAGAGCATCGGGACGGCAATCGCTCACAAAATTAAATTAAATGGCTGTCTCCCCCATGGGAGAGTTATTAAAGCGCCATTTCTTTCTTTCCACGCAGACTTTTTGACTTCTTCTCGCCGCAAGCTCACAGTAAACAGTTTAATGACCAGTTCAAATGGCACAGAATGTCTTTTGTCCGGTGACTCCACATCGGCAGGAAAAGATTCTTCATTTTTCCACAACTGTTATTTGCCCCTCTTTTTCTCAAAGCGTCCGTCAGAGTGGCGGTTCGGCAGCTCGCCGTATCGTGTTGCATTGCATGCATGCGTGTTGTTGTATGGCCAAGCACCTCCTCTCATACTCGCTCTGTAGTCCAAAAGACTACCATTTTAATCAGAGCTGGGCTGTTTGAAAATATGAAAAAAAGAGAGTAGTTTTGTAAAACTGCCCGTGTGCAATTACAGTGCAACCGCCTGTTTCATTACGGCTAAATGTAAGGTGACCTTGGCTTGCCCGCCTGGCAGTATGTATGTGAAACCCTATGTTGTATATACGCTGCATAGACGTGGCCCCAAATTGTCTCCATGTGGATCTGATTAACGCCAGCGCCCAGCAGAGGGGAGAAGCAAAACAGGACAAAAAAGAAAAAAACATTTCCATGGCAACTGTATAGTTCTGGAATTGCTCCCACAACCCCTGCCCCAGCCACCAGAGGGCACAGAGTGACGATGGCAGCACCCAAGATAAAGCGTTGCAGTCCCGCCCCCCTCTGCGAGGGCACCGGAAGAAAATTCACCATTCATTCATTTTCCCATAGACGTTTCAAAACGTATTTATTTAAAGAGCTGTAAGCCTCGGACAGAGCCAACAGCCCAGTTGACAAATCATGACAATAAACCAAAAGAAATGGGCTGAACAAATAATTAGAAGAAAAAACGGGGAGGGTACAACACTTTTGTTTAGTTTTTCTTCTTTCTAATTATTTGTTCGGCCCAAAAAAATGTGTTTGTTGACATGATTTGTCAACTCGGCTGTTGGCTTTTTGAAACTTCTATGGGAAAAATGAATGGGGAAATGATTCCCTGGTGCCCTCATCGTTCTGAAAGGCTCTATAGCGCCTTTCAGAGACACACGCACATCATCTCTGGCCGACTCCGTCAGCAATAAGACTTTGAAGTACGTCTGTGACACATGCATGACCTTTTGTTGACCCTTTGAATCCCATTTGTACGGTACACGTACATTTTGCCATCCCACCATGCTCCACTACATTTCCTACTCAGTAGCTTCATCGCTGAAGCCGATAAATAGCAGCGAAAATAGCAGATCTACAAGGTCACAATGCATCCCGATGCAATGCATTGTGAGCTTGTAGATGTGCTATTTCGGTTAGGCCAATATAAAAGAAAATACAAAATCTTGGGGTGTCGGGGTTAATGTGGTCAAACTGGCTGCCAAGTTGCCATGCAGCAGCACATTTCAAACACCGGCGCTCATGTTTTAATCCGCCGAAGAATTCAAGTGACTTTAGCTAATCCTTTTGTGTTTGCAGAGAGGGGAACCGAGCCCGGGCCCTATGGCGTGACAGCGCCACGGCAAATACGCGGATATCTCAGGATGTTTTTCTTTTCTTTTTTTCTGCCTTGTTCCTTTAGTTGTCTTTTCTTTGGGAGGAGCGTGCCGGTCTTCCTTTAACGTGCCATCATGCACCGTGGCAGGATTAGACACATTGGATTACAGTATGTTGTTATTGCTGTTGCCCGGCTGACGTACGTGGGCAGACATCAGGCACTGGGATCTCAGTGAGGACGGATGCAGATAACAGTGTTTCTGTCTGTCACTTCTCTCCATCCCATGCACCAACTCTTACAGTACAGTATGCTGTAGGGCTTGTATGTTTTATCTGTTTTTAGGTACCGGTATTTTACTTGTTTTTTTTTAGTTAGGCTTAAACTAGGTAAGTCATTCTTAAAGATGACTCTACCCTAAAACATGATCATCAGGTATTATTATAATGTAAGGAGGAAGAACTTTTCCCAAAAAGTGTACAGTATTTGTTAAAATCATGCTTTTATGTGAACACGCCCACCAGTTCATTAAGTTTGCCTGGTTTGCCCTACACCCTCAGCTGTGATAAAGAGGGAGGGGCTGATGGAGTGATGTCACTATATTACTGTTTATTTCATTGGCCCGTTTGACTGTCAAGGCTTCAGCCTCCAGGAAGAAACCCTAAATACAAAGTTAATACACCATTGCACATAAAAACGACTCCAGGGTGTTTAATGAAGTACTGTCACCTCATAGACACATGGAAAACTGGAAAAATACCAAAAATGTGGCACTCCATCTTTAACACCACTTTAGGTAATTATTTGGTTTTCTTCCCCTGTAATGTGTTATGTTTGTAGTACTGTTGTGTTTTTAGGGACTATAGGATGGAAATGAGTTTCTAGCTAAATCCGGCATGTTTACATGAGATCATGATAAGATGATTCATTTCATTGGGACATTTTTGTGTATGGAATGTTCATTAATGTCATGTGCATTGTCCCGTCTAAAGAAAGAAAGGAACTCACCCTCCTAACTTGACCCAGAACGATCCCGAAGAGCCACCGAAAGGGGAAGGGGCGGTCGGTAAGGCGAGAAGAATGTGTGTTTTAAAAGGCCTGATAAATATGGTTTTTGTGCCAGATATGATCACCGGGAGGGGGGGGGGGGGGGTTTTCTTGATCGTCTGCCAAGTTGCCGTTATGGTGGAGAAATCAGCACAAGATGAGAAGAGCTTAAAGGGGAAGGAAACATCCCAGAAATGTCCTGTTTCAGCCCAAGGATGACAGTGTGACAACACTGAACAAATGAGGAAGGGGGGAAGGAAGGAAGTAAGGAAGGAAAGAACGAAGGGAAAGAAAGAGGGAGAGGAAAAACAAAGGAGGTATGGAATGAGTGAATGAAAAAGAACGATAGTAAGTGAAGATTTGAAGACAGAGAGAAATAAAGAAGGACAGACAGACAGACAAACGTAGAGAGAGTCCCTACTGCATATGGATGTTTCATGTTGGCAAATATGTCTGTCTTTGACAGCTGTGGAGTTTATTTTTTCCCCCGGTTAATGTGACGGCTCATTACGCTCTTAGCCTGTCATCCTTTTACTTGTAATCTCCAAAATCACAAATCAGGCAGAGCTGCGAGATGCTGAAGTCCAGCAAGACCTCAGTCGGAGCAAAAAAAGAAAAAGAATTGTGAAGTTGTGAGACCGTGCGGTTGGTGGTGGTTTTCAGGGAAATGAGGCCATATCTGATTCTCTCTGCTGACAAACATGCTGCCAGGTTGAGGCCTGTTTTTAGGCAGGACCCACAGAAGCCACATCTCTCTCTCTCTCTCTCTCTCTCTCTCCCCGCCATTGTTATTTGAGGGTTTTCTTGGCACTCTACAGGCACAGGATGCAGGCCATTTGCTTCAGGAAAGTATAACCGCATTGTCTAAGCTCGGACGGCCTAATTGCCCCACAACAAACAAAGTGTAAACTGAGGCTGATTATAATTTGAGCCTTGGGCCTCAGTCTGCTGATTGTAGACTAGAGCATAGCCTCTAACGCCTATTTCATTAAATCAGCCCGGACGCCTGTTCACAATACACCGTAGTAGTGACCCTGATGGCCATAAATTTATTAATAAATTATATATTATAAATACTTTTTTGACGTGGTCCGTGCGTGCGCAAGACACACGTCATGGATTATGGTCAAATGATAGGTTAGCTGAAATATGAAGGCCCCTTTCATTCCTTTCATTCATCACAGTTCGGCACTGAATGAATACTGTAAGTAACAAAGGTACTGTACAGACACGTGGGCTGTAGTGCACTTACGTGCGTGCGTGCGAGAACACGTCATGTCTTATGGTTTATGGTCAAATGATAGGTTAGCTGAAATATGAAGGCCCCTTTCATTCCTTCCATTCATCACAATTCGACAGTGAATGAGTACCGCTAAGTAACAAAGGTACAGACACGCGGCTCGCCGCAGTATACCGTGTGCCGATGGATGTGTGTGTGGTTCTGAACACGGAGGTGACACAGGGAGAGAGACCACTCCGTGACCCTCCCTCAACCCGGTGCGTGCTACAGTGCACTGCAGTGATCCGCGGCAGTGGTAGATTTTGCAGCCTCATTGCTTCCTTATGTCTTCTGCGATTAATGAAGCAAAGAGAACCCAACCCGCTCCTCGTTTAACTCGGGAAAGGGAATGGAAATTGGGACAGGCCTCTCTCAGTGTCAAACCTTCACACATCTCTTCTTTGTTTCTCTACGAAAATGTGTTGTTTTAATGGTGTCCTATAATGTGTTTGTAAAGTGTCTGAAAAAGCAAACAAACACAAACACTCCTTGTGAGGGCTCCTGTTTTGAACCTGTACTGATCCCTGTCTGAGCCCAGTGCTGTAAAACTGACAGGGAAAATAAACAGGATGTCGTATGTGTTTGTATGTGTGAGGTCTGTGTATTAGTGCTGCAGCAACAGACAACGCACTGGAAATAAATCACACAATTCACACAGCTGATGAGACGTTTCTCATCTTTTGTGTCGCGTATATAGTTTAGTTGCACATTGTGAATCTATTTTTTTTGTCGGATAAGTTTGCTCATCCAAGGAATTTCAGTTGATGATGGGTGACTGTTATACAAAATAGTTAATAGTGGTGGTAGCCTATGTAAAAATGTCACAGTATGTCAGCATGTACGACTGAGAGCGAGAGACGTCGAATAATAGCATGGCCTCCTTGTCAAATCTGTAGGTATTGATTAGTAGGTTAATGGATGGCAAATGTACTGAAACCTAAACATTACATCATGAACGTATAGCCCGCTACCGAGACTTCCGGGAAAAGGCTGCACCAGCCCGGCACATAAAGTGAGGGAAGCAAAGCTGCGTCTCTCTTGCCAGGAGAGACGCCAGCATAGAGGGTCATTTTATTTTATTATAGGTGTAAAGAGAGAGAAACAGTATTAACAGTTGAAAACAGAAATCCAATGTAAGAGAGACAACGCTAAGGCCAAAAGTACTCTACTATAAGAACCTGTCTAGTCTCTCATTGTGTTTGTCCCTCTCCTCTCCTCTCCTCTCCTCTCCTCTCCTCTCCTCTCCTCTCCTCTCCTCTCCTCTCCTCTCCTCTCCTCTCCTCTCTCTCCCGCACCCTCCCATTCTCTCGGGGGGTTATTATTGTTAATCATCTTATTACTGAAGCCAGAGTGAATCCCAGGTTGAAGGGCCAGATGAAAGGTCAGTGGAGACACTGAGCCGTCAGCGGATCAAAGACAACGCTCTGTGATGATCTCCGCGCCGCGTCGCTTTGATACTGTATAGTTGTACAAAAGGGGCGCAGGCCTTGGCCGGATGACAAAGTCTGATCGCGCTTTTCAACTGATACCTTTTTACCGTCTCCTTTCAAAGTCGTATTACGCGCTGCTCTCTGATAATGCTTCTCTTCATGAACGGGGGGTTTTGTTCTGCGCGGACAGGTCCATGCTTCGCCTGCCAGAGGGAAGGATATTTTGACTGTTTAGTGCTCTAATCGTGTCAGTGGCTTGCAAATTTGACCTTTTCAAACGTTCTTCTTTTCGGAGCTCTGCAACGTTAGCCCTATATAGTCTGTTGTTTTGTAACTACATTGAGTCACGAATAAAGAACACAATGGGGTTAAAGCTAATTAAAGGATGCAGTTCATAAGCCGCATATAAGAAATGTTAGCGAGAGAGGAGATAACGAGCAGTGGGAGATAGGATTCTCTGGAGCGCATACTTCACTGTCTAGACTACCCGACAAACATGATATCTGTGATGATACCACCGGCCACGCTCAAGACAAAACTGTTTCAGCTACCGAAGTCTCACAAGACACCCACAGCCTGCCAGCCGCCCCCTCACCTCACCAGCCACCCTCCAACCACATCCGCCAGTGCTGCAAAGTGAGGTGTGAATGAGTTTCTGTTGCGACCCCTTGACCCGTTCCTGTCCCTAGACCTGTAGCCGGTGTGAGGTCAAAGGTAGTCTCTTCCTGATAAGACCCACTCCCCCCCTCTCACACACACACACACACACACACACACACACACACACTCACACTCACACTCATACTCACACTCACACTCACGCGCACACACATACACACACGCACAGGCCGAGAAGGAACCGGGGGAGGTTATAGTGTGTGTGTGTGCCTTTGATCGATTAGCTATACCCAATGCAGCTCTAGCAGGAAGTATAGGAGATACAGGCGCCCGGCGCAGCTGATTGGACGAGTTGTGTCGCAAGTTGTTTTTTCATCATCATCATCTGTTTACATTCCCCCGAATCTGAACGAAAGATAAGTCTGCATTTTCCGCTCCTCCTCCTCCTCCTCTGCCTCCTCCTCCACCGGACACATTTACAACGCATTTGGCGCTCAACCGGCATCCAGACAAATTAACTTTGTAATCCAAGTATTCATAAACTATTTACTACGACTCCTGTGAAATGAAGACGGAAGCATTTTGCTGTGTTTTTTTCTTTTCTTTTTCTACCAGCTCTCAGACACTACAAAGATAATGTGATATGTGCAGGATCAGCCTGCTGGGGGGAGCCACGTCTGGCTTGTCAGATTAGGAGTTCAAACTGCCATACTGCTGCCGGTGCTCTATTGTGTACACATTCTCCACTAACTGATATGGGGAGCCAGTGTTGCCAGAGTTTGTGAGATAAATAAGCAACCAGGACCTATATAGGTCCTGACTATAGGCCACATCATGAGCACTTTAATGCACCATACATCGGCTATTTGAAAATGGCCCATCTACAATCTCACATGTTTGCGATGGGACGGCGTTGTGAGCTTGCAGATCTATAATCTTGAAGAAAATGTGAACATTTTTGGAACAATCTTTTAAACATTTTAACAATACAAATCTTGTATTGGGGGTGGTGGTGGTGGGGGGTCCCTAGCATATACTATGTTAAGATGGGGGACAAATACATAGGCCTATTATTCTGGGGGTCCGACTCCTTGACATGAAAATGTTTGAGAATCGCTGGGTTGAATGACAACAGGAGCCCAAAATAAGCAACTACACATTAGAAACAAAAAAACTTAACCTGCAATATTTACTTAGCCCAAAGTTTCTTAGAATAAGCAGACATGGCAACAGTGCTGATATGAGAGTGAGTTGAGATAGCACTGTTCTGCCACTAGCAGCCTCACAGTACAGTATACCTACTCATGACTGCCACCTGCAGGGTAGAAAGATGAACTGCACATTCAATCCGGGAATTCAGATTTCTGTTTGTGTTGTAACCGCTTGGTTGAAACAGCCACGAGCCTGGCTGTGATTATATACCCCTCCCTCGCCAGAAAGATCATTTTTATCCTCCATGATTGTAGGGTGAGCAGTTTTGCCATCTCATGAACGCTCCCATGACCACACGGATCACTCTTGAATGTTGTTGTAATGAAACACGTGTCGATAAAATCTATTGACTACTGATTGAGAAAGAAAGAAAGAACTCTGTGTTAATGTGATAAATCCTCATGTGACCTCAGGCTTTAGTTTAGACAGTTGACCTGTTATGATCCGCAACCGCGGAGCAGTTCCAAGGATTTTGTGTCCAAAGTGTGGCCGCTGTGTCTGCTATCTAGAGACAAAGCCAGAACGTGACAATGACATCAGCTGCGCTGACCACACGGAACTGTGTGTTTGTGCGTCTTTTGGGTCCGTCCCAAGGAGACAGCTTTGCCGACGGAGACAGCGAGACTGACAAAGCAAGTAATTTGCAAATTGAAGGTCAGGGATACACACACACACACACACACACACACACACACACACACACACACACACACACATCCACGCACATATTGTGTGTAGTATGTGAACACTCGTCCATTGTTGTGCCTTCTACCAGTAGCAACATGCCATGTCATGGTCCCTTAATGCGGGGGAACACAGTGGTTGAGCCTCATCTACGGCCCCTGACCTGTAGCACTCCGCAGGGGCCACGTTGGGCCCCCTCCCCCCCCTAATCCCCCTCACACACATCCTGACGACTCATCGGTAGCTGCATGGCAATCAGCGTCCGCCGTATCACCGCAGTCATGATGATTCCCCGAAGCTCTCCCCTCCTCTTGACTCCAGTGTCTGGACCATCATGCGGTCTTCTAGCCGCGTCCCTCCACGTTCCCTGACCCAGACAAGAAGAGGGGCTTTTAGTGGACAAAGAACGGTGGTTTATCTGGGTCCTCGTGGCTGTCACGGAGCCCTCGGGCCCATCAAAGAGCACCGTTGTCTGCGGGGGGAGGGAGGGCCCTCTTATCAGTAATGGACCGACCCCTCTGGCCCGAGGATCTGGAGCCACTCTGTCCTCTCTCAGCCTCTCCGCATGAGGCAAGCATTAGTCCCATGTACTGTAACCTACTACACCTCCCTATCTGCTCCCCAGACTGTGGGGATGAGTGTTAGGAGAGGAGACAGTCCTTTTGTGTTCCCTTGTTCTTTGTCTCCTGCTGTGGCGCTATCGGCCACCCACTTTAACTGTCCCCTTGCTCTTTCTGCAGTCCTGCTGTCTGCGGCCCTGTCTGCTCATCATGTCCTCTGTGTTTCGTCCTGCCTTTCCCTCCAGCTCACTGTCTGTTCATTCCCTTCTCTTCTCTCTCGCCACAGCGGCAGCAGACATGACGGTATCCGAGTCCGCGGCACCCCTCTCTTGACGCCTGACCTCGCGACCTTCTCCCTCCTTCTCCTCTCCTCTCTGCCGGCGGTGAGACATGACGTTAAGATGCTACAGCGGCAGCACGTCAGGACGGCTACTGGATTGTCTCTCCTCCATGGAGCTTCCGAGGTACTGATGAAGAGCTTTGTGTACATGCACTAGTCTCTACCGACGTCATCTTTATGTTCCCCGTTAGATTAGTGCTCTCGTGGTGAGTGAGTGCCTACAGTGGAATCTTTACACAGAGCTTCGGTTTGAGGGATTTGTTCTCTCCTCCGGCAGTATAGGCTGTTTGTCTTGATTTACGATGCCCTTCAAGGTTACGTTTGCGATCCTGACCTCCATACTGGACCTCGTAATCCCCCCCTGTGACCTTTCCTCATAGGCCAGGGTGTTCGGTGCCTAGGCAGGCCGGCCTGCCGCCCTCCCCCCATTATTCTCGGTATAACCCTGGGTCTCCTCATCCGCCTGTAGGTGGGAGGACATGCTGACGTGTTTATACCAAGCGGTCGGTGGTGATTTATTCTCCTGTACTCCAGAGACACATCAGCAGTGGTGGAAAGTGACTGAGTACATTTGTCATTTACTCAAGTACTGTACTTAAGTACAGTACTATTACTATCCTGGAGCATTTCCAAAGTTCAATACTTAACTACATGTCGGAGGCAAACATTGTATTTTTTACTCCTCTACAATTATATTTGAAAACTCTAGTCACTATTTATTTTGTGGCTTTTTGCCCTATTTAAACCTTTGGCTATTTGAAAATGTGTCGCGATGCAACATGAGCTTGTAGATTAGACACATTTTATACCTTGTGAAACGGGACATCCTGCATAATGAGTATACTTTTACTTTTGGTACTTTAAGTATCGTATATGTTGTGTTGAGGGTTTCTACATTGCAGTATTGATACTTTGACTTAAGTAAAGAAATGTACGGTAGTACTTTTTCCACCTTTTGGTAGGCAGTGATTTATCCTCCTGTACTGCAGAGAAACACCAGTAATAAGAGTTGTCAGGGCAAACCGTGAGTTCCGCCGCTTGAACCTTGAACTGGTCTCTTTCCTGGACAGCTAGCGGTACAGTGGCTATTAGTGGGGAGCTGCATGGCGGCCTGGCGGCAGGGGGAAATGTTTGGGTCAGGGTGGGTCATCGGAACAGGAGAGAGTCCCCGTGCAAACTGCTCTCAGAGGACACTGTGTGCATGTGTGGTGGATTTGAAGGATGGCCTCGGATAAAGGGAAACTGGGGTGGCCTGTGAGGCCATCAATACAGGCTGACAGGAACACATAAGTGTGTGTGTGTGTAATAGTGCACGCACACACACACACACACACACACACACACACACACACACACACACACACACACACACACACACACACGCACACACACTTTGAGTCAACAGTACACGTTGTATGGCTTTGAGGCGCCCCAGCTGCCGCGGCCCCCATCGGGGTGAAGAGGTCAGGAACATTACCCACCATTTGTAAAGGAGAGAGTAGGCATGTCCAACAAGTCCCACCTGCCACTATATTTATGAAATTACTCATTGCCGGCGTTTGGCTTCTATCACGGCTTGACAGTATAGGACCCCACCATTAGTCTCTACTAGACCCCGATCTACATAGTGTTGTCTGCCATTTAGAAACCCCAGAAGTAAACATCAGGTCATCCCACACCCACCCAGCCATCCTCTATGTCTATGGTCTCAGCTTACCAGTTCACCAACAGAGTGACTGTATGCAGTACATTCCCATTAAATGCCTCCGAGCCCAATTTGCAGTGTAGCAGAGTAAGAAGCAGAGCAGTGTATTTTGTCCTTGTCGCTGCACTATAGTGACTCCTACTGGTTGGGTGGAGGAGGGGATCTGGGTGAGAAAATGGGTGCAGTACTTAGTTTAGACAGTTTTTGGTTTAGACTAGTCATTGGTTAGACCAGTCATTAGTCCTACAACTACAATCTATCTCCAACCCTCACCCTAAACCTAACCTAACCCAAATTAGCCAATTGATCACACCTGATCTCCCCCAGATCTTCATATACGTATGGTGTTCTGACTTCCAGAAAAAGAATACAGACACACATAATTCTGCACAAAAAAAATTCATTGCATAAACATCTGTGGATTACATCTGTAATCCACATAATTTAGCCCCACCGTAGCCCCACCGACTTCATTTTAAACACACGTTCCACAGGGAGTGCAGTGCCCGGCCTTGCCCTGCCCAGGCTCTGGACAGGGCCCAAATGAGCCAATTGATCACCCCTAGATCTCCATATATGGAGCTGGCCTATTCTGACATCACAATGATGTTCTGACATCTGCATAGACTCCATTTGAGCATGCCTTACAAAGAACCTCCGTCTCCATATACTGTGTGGCCATAAAAGGGACACAGACATAATAACTGGATGGGGCATGCATTTCCAAGTAGGCCAGTGCCCAACTGGCACCGCTCTAGTCATTTGAACTCTTAGTTTTTGAGTTATTAAACACTTTGAACCGACCTCCTCTGCCTCATCCTACATTTGGGTCAGGTGAAAAGAAGCAGCTGGTGCATCGGAGGAGGCATGTGGTTGGCTACACCCTACTCATGCTACCAGTGTGGTTTGGCAGCTACATGGACTGCAGGGGAGTCTTATGTCTATAGGGTGACTGGAGGAAATTAATTAATTGGGAGAAAATAAACACCTAATACAATAATTCAAAAGCTCAAACATCTCAACTAAATCCCTTCAGGGGTCACTCGGAGCACATCTATGCCTCTGGTGGTATCACGCCAATCAAAACTATACATTTATCACAGCAGTGTGTAGTAGTAGCAGTTCAGTGTGTTGATAAAAGGTGTAAGTAAGGCCAACATGAACCTCTATCGGACTATTAGAACCAGCTCACTTTAGAAACGTACTTATTTTCTCAGTGAAACAGTGTTGTTGTTTTTTCTTCTCCTCTGCAACGTGGTCCAAGATCCTCATACCGAAGGGTGCGGAGGTAGCACGAGGGGATCACTGCTAAAGTCCCACTAATGCACGAGCAGCCAGTGTGAGGTGGGCCCTTCACCATGCTGATCCTCTTCAGCTCTGGTTCATTTAACAGAATCACTAATACCCTTCACATGTGTGTACACACTACACACACACACACACACACACACACACACGCATGTGCGCGCGCATACACACGCATATCGGCGGTGGCTCTTCTCTCACACCATATATTTAGATATGTAATCCTCTGGGAAGCTCACAGTGAATGGGTTCGCTCAAAGACCCCCGGCTGTGTGTACAATAAGAGGGACTTATTGAAACAAGGCTGGCACTGAGAGCCCAGCGGTGGGGGTATTTATTTGGAAGGCGGTGGGTCACTGGCTAAACTTTGATCAGCACCACCAGCGCTCAGCCTCCCTTTTCTCTTGGTCTGTCCCAAACGCTTGACCAATGACTGCCACCACACGCAGGGGGCGACCCTGGTATCCTGGCGACAGCGCCATGTCTGAATTTAACTCAGCCTCAAAGGGAGCTATCCCACGTTACTTTATTTCTTCATTTCTTTATTTATTTCTCTGTAAATGTGAGTATACATTTAATACAGTCCTGTATTAAATGAAAGCCGTAAAACAATAGTGGTTGTTTTTAAGAAAGATACTAAATCGGAGCCAATCTTTCAAGTGACTACAGGGACTTTCGAACCAAAGTCTCAAATCCCCTCCCCAGCCAAGGTATTCGTCTTCAGGGCTACAGGCAGGGCTACTCTGTTACACTGGCACAAAATATAGCTCTAAAACATACTGTAACAACTTTCAAACAAATGATAGATATCCATGGACTGCTGACACGTCTTCCAATCAGGTGTTTAAGTCCGACGGCCTCATCTCTGCAGTCCACAGGGTCTCAGGCGCCCCTTGGCCTGGCCTCAGGGACCCTCCCATCTTCCCACACCATGTCAATATGTGATACACATGCTGAAAGGTCCAGACACAATACAATTACATTCCTTCATAAGGACGTCAGCAAGGTACCGGGGAGACGGCATACCAGTCTCTAATATTTTCCCAGGACATTATAGGTGACTGTGTTTCTTTACAGGACTTGGGGAGCCTCTTACATAGTGAGGTATGTTTTAACAAACAGGTTGACTTATAGCAGTACTTATTTTTCATGTTCATAATCCATGTCAAGAAGTGGGAAACACAGGCCAGTGCTACAAAAGTGCATAACTCAGCATAAACACAGAGCAGTTGATGGATGACTATATATTATATATACAGTAAAGCAAGCAGGTACGCATTGCATTTTGAGCTCAAACCTCAGGCTGCATTAAACTCATTGAAATTTGGTGTTGGTGTTTAATAGTGACGTACACGATTATACCACCACAAAAGTAAATGAATATAGATTCACATATCACATTGATAATTGTGTGTGTGTGTGTGTGTGTGTGTGTGTGTGTGTGTGTGTGTGTGTGTGTGTGTGTGTGTGTGTGTGTGTGTGTGTGTGTGTGTGTGTGTGTGTATATTAGTGGTGGCCATAGATTTAAAAACAATATCGCGATTAATCTCACTGCAATCCTGGAGTTAATCATGATTAATCACGATTAAAATGGCTCATTTGAAAATATGTGTGCGCTACCTAAATAATGACCAGAAGTAAGTCCTTGTGAACAGGTTTAGACCAGGAGCCCTAATTATGGATACAACTAGCCTATTAATACCTTATATTTCATATTGTGAGTTTGTAGAACTGTTCACAGAGTTGCCAATTGTCATTTTAAGCTACTTGTCTATCTGTAAAGTTTTCTTTAAAATATTGGTGGTCGCTGTCGCCTCACAGCTAGAAGGTCCTGGGTTCAATTCCCGCTGGGGACGCTGTGGGCACCGGCAGCGTGTTCCCTCCTCCGCGTCATCAGTGCCCATACCCGAGGCGGGGGTTGGCGATAGGGCCTTTCTGTGTGGAGTTTGCATGTTCTCCCCGTGTCCCCTAGGGTAGATACCCTCACAAAAACATGCCGTAATCCTGGTCTCTAAAACTACCTCCCCCTGGCCAGCCGGGGCGCCTGATGGAGGGGAAAGGAACTGGTCGGAATAACGTGTCCCTTCCACTTATATATATTGGTGGTCCTTGACATGAAAATGCTTGAGAACTACTACTCTAAAACAACATTTGACAATGATGTTTGACAGTCAGCACTATAGTTGCTTATTTTATACTTATTTTCTGACTTTTTCAGATTTTCTGACTTGATCTGGCCTGTTAACATTTTCATAGACCTGGACTGGTTGCTTGTTTTTCTCTCAGTCACGAAATGTGGCAACCCTGGTCAAAGCAGTGTATGTTGTGATCATATTGTGATAAATGGATGGTGGTTTAGCTTAGCACACAACAGCTAACATGATGCAGCAGGCTGCTGCCTGGATATGGAATATGGATATGGACTTATGGCTCCATCGCTGCCTCTTTCTTTTCTAGTAAGTAGAACTTTTTGTTGGCGTTGCTGTTTAACGTCCCTCTCACATACTACAAGTCAGGGACGAAAATTGTCCACGCATGGTTCATATTTTCTGAAAATGGAAGCATGAGGCCTGTTGACACTGGTATCCTGCTATGATCAACCAGAACGCCCCACAGAGTGACCCTCCTCCCTCCTCTCACTCAGCAGTGAAGCTCCTCTCTGCCTTCCAGAAATGAAAGGAAAAAAGGCCATTGTACAAACTTGACCTTGCGGGTTCTTTGAATATTGACATCCCCGTCTGTTGGTTCTGAAGCGTAAGCTTGCTTTGGGAGCTTAGCCAGAATGATGTGTTAGGAGAAGTTGTGCGTGTCATAATAGGTGAACATTTGACAAAAGGTAGCAGAGCTACAAGCTCACAACATCTTGTGCGCTGGTAGATAGGCTATTTTCTCTTTTTGACATACAATGAAGTGTATTAGGGCTTAAGTGGTTAGGAGACACACTTCACTCTTAGAATTCTGCCTCCAAAAAGAGAGGGGGAACAAAACGCAGAGGTCACCGGGTCAGACCACTCTGCAAGCCCGAGCCCCAGCAACAGAGATGAAAGTTAGGCCAAATAATCCTGTAAAGTGCTCAGCCCCCAGAGCTGAAATTCCCCTGGCGAGGGGTTGGGGGTGGTGGTGGAGTAGGGAGTCTCCCCAACACATCCACCCTCGCTTGTCCCACAGCCCTGTCCTGCCAGCCTAGATAACCGCAGGCTCTTGAGTTCATGTCCATTAGGAAAATTAGCAATTAACAGGACCCGGTGAAGGTAACCAGCCAGCAGTTGGAGATATGGAGGTAAGGGAGCGGGGGGCTTAGGGCAGGGTGGAGTGGGGTGGGGGTCACCAGCCAGAAGGCTTACTTGGACAATTCAGACGTGATGGCCTGTCACTGATAGGCTGCCGAGTGACTAGTTTTGGCAGGCCGCGTTCCATCTGCTCCCCCCTACCACATCTGTCTCCTCAACACCACCCCCCTTCCCCCAGTCAACATGGTTAGATAAACACTCTCAGACATATAAAAGGGCAACTTAAGAGTCTAATGGAGCTAAAAGCCCCAATGAAAAGGAACTCTGAGCCAATAAACGTCATGTTTTAACGGGTCGAACAAACAAAGCCTCAAGGACAGTTTGGGTATGTTTACTCACTCGTGCTTAAAGGACGCGGGGATACATGGTGCAATATGCGTGCCCTTGAGCAAACCCTATAAAATAACCTGAAAGGCTCAATTTGAAGATGAGTATGTTGACTTGTGTTTGCCTTTGTTAGTTTTTCCCCAAGGGGGAAATGTCAACGGTGTGAATGCTGTTTAGTTGACTGTACTACACTGCCTAAAAGCTTTTACATGAATCACCCTGTAAGATCTTGTGCTGTTATGTGTCACTAAAGTCCCACAACTGCTTTCCTCCCAGCTCTTTACAATACTGCTGGACATACAGTATAGGCTATATAAATATAATACCCATGGGAACACACATGCCCGCCCGCACGCACACACACACACACACACACACACACACACACACACACACACACACACACACACACACGCACACGCACATGCACACACACACACACACACACACACACACACACACACACACACACACACACACACACACACACACACACACACACACTATAACGTTCCCCCACATAATGTGTACATCACCACTGCAATTGGAACATGTATTAGGCCAAAGCAAGGGCTTGGACTTTGGACACAAGACAGGGTTAAGCTAATATCAATGGGTATTTAAGATACTCAAAGCGGTGGTGCCCTCATGTCTGCATAACTACTTAACAAACGTGACTGACACCCCCAGCCACAACACCAGAGGCAGCGACCAACAGTCTGGTTCTCCTTTTTCTTTTCCCTCCTTCCCCTTTTCTCTTTTGGCAATCTAGCTGTTTAAATTTATTGATGACATTAATGTGTAATATTATTTGATGCTCTGTTTTATGAATTGAACAGAAGAAGTACCAAACATATCTTAAACAACACATTACAACAAAAATACAAAACATAAACACAAATTAATAGTTGCGACGGCAGGCATCATGATGACATTATGCCCTCTTCTTAGTTATATTTAATGTTTTACTTTTAACGAGTTGTTTCTTAGTTTCAGTTCTCTATTTTGTAGTCTCCTGATTTCCTCTTTTCTGTTGTTGCCATTGTCTCACCAGTGCTGTGTGATTAGCCAATGTTTTGCACCTGTCTCCCTTTAGTTATAGCCTATCGTTGAGTGTCAGTTAGTTCACCAGTAGTGTATATTGTTTTGACTTTGCCTGCTCCTGGACTGATTTTTGCCAGCCTGCTTTTGCGTGCTCCTCCTGCCTGGTATGATGATCATTACAAACTGTGCTGCCTCGGTGCCGTGTCAGATTAGTCAGACATTATTCCGACGTGCGTTGGTCCAACTCGCCATATTACTAACACGGTCCCTAACCCTAACTGCACGCAAAGCCACGTAGTCAGAGTAATGGGATGTTACGGAAGTCCCCGCTGCCTCTGCCTCTCATTTTGCACTCCTGACTCGAACCAGATACAGAGGATGTGATTTTCTCTCTTCACACTGACCTGGCCCATCAGGGGGCCCCTTTTGTGCCTACATCATGATTACATTGCATTTGCTGGAGGCAATACAAATATTGGATGGGAGGCAAATATGAATGTCCTCAGAGTAGTGGAAAGGTTATTTGGTACAGTAGCAGGCTAGGCTAGGTACTCACCTACTGAACATATAGCTGTGTTGTTGTGCCACCAGAGTTTACTCTGCAGTGCCTGTGGAAAGCCTAGTTTCTGATACAAACCCACATAGTAGCTGGGAGGCAATTCGGCCAAAATAATCAAGATTGTGCACTTGGTGACAAAAATAAAATGTCGACACAAAAATCTAAAACTCATCAAGTGCACCATTTTCACTAATCCCCTCTCAGCTATAATAATTTGCACACTCACATAAATTCGCACACCATTTCCGTATCCGCTCTAGACTGATACTGGATCAACAACCTGCAAAGCGAAATGATTCCAATGTAATAGTCGCATAACTGCTGCCGCTGCCAGTCGAAAAGACAGCTTATAGGGAAGAGAAGCAGAATCTCCAGGAGTGGTATTCAGGGAATAGTCTAGTTCTCAACACCAGCAAGACAAAAGAGGTCATCATCGCCCAAGGGAGAAACCGAGGTGATTATCACGGTCAATGCAGATCAAAGGAGAGAGGGTGGAGAGGGTGGACTGTTTTACGTTTTTGGGTGTCCAAATATTAGAGGACCTCTCATGGACACTCAACACCACCTCTCTGAGGTCACTCAGGAAAGTTGCCCTGCCCGCAAGCAGCTGCTGGCGACCTTCTACCGATTCACCATAGAGCGCTTCCCACATGCTGCGTCTGTGCCATGCCTGCTGCTCATCTGCCGAAAGAGAAAGCCTTGCCTTTTCCTACTTTTGTCAACGGCATCGTCGGCTAACTGCAGTGGATATCATCTGCTCTACTGCATACCCTGCTGGGAGGCGCTATCAAGTTATTCAGGCTCCTACAAAAAAAGACTGGGTAATACTGTAGCTTCTTCCCCAGATGTCATTTGGCTAAACCAAACTTAGCATCTCCTTCTTATAGTGACATTACACTGACGGAGATGTTAATTATGGATGGTTTGAGCCAGCTATAACTACTGTGGTCCGTGTAGCATTATGTATATTATTATATTAAAATCTACAAAGGTGCTGTCATAACTCTGGGATAGATGGGGTTACTCTGTCGTTCTTCAGTGAATGAGGAAAGGACTACATCTAATGAAATGCCACCCGCCACGTTCCGCCACCCCTTATGCCCTGCTCCTTTCCTCTCACTTTCTCATCCGACATGGAGTCTGTGCCCCGCACCATCCGGGCCAAGCCCCTTCCCACGAAGGGAGGTTCAAACCCGACGTGGTCTTTGACCCGAGCAGCATGTCTGTAGTCCAAACAACTCACCTCTGTTGCATACGGCCTGGTTCTAATTACAAGCTAAAAAAAAAGGGAAAAAAAGAAGTAGATGGAAGGACGGGGGGTAAAGGAAGGGGTGAGGGCATAGGAGACACAGAGAAGAGAGGCGGCCGGGGGTGCAGAGGAGGAATGGCAGGGGTTCTCTTGAAAACGTTTCTCTCTCTCGACGCTGGAAGACCTGTCTATTTGATGTCTGCCAGGCAGGCGGGCTCTGTCACTCACACCGAGGCTGGGCCTCCTTTCAGAGGCACTCAACTTCAAAGAGAGAAACTCATCTCCCTCCTGCAGTGGTCCTTTTCCCAGCTGAGACCACCGGGGGAAGAAAATACAGAGGGGGGTGGGGGGGCAAAGATGGCATCTTAGATTGGACAGGCGGGACATAATGTTTGATGTGCATAAAGACAAAACTATGCTCAGAAGTCATTGATAAAAGACCAACTGGGCGTCAGTCAAAGAAGGAGAAGAACTGTGTCTGCCAGCGGACCTGCAAAATATCTAGCTATAGCTAGCTATAGCCAGCAGCTAGCTGAAGGGGGATGCGGGGCACTGATGCAATGTTGTTTTCTGCGGGTTCTGGAACCTGGCAAACCTGTCAACAAACACGACTCAGTCAGCGTGCAGCACAGTGGGGACACCGACAGGACCCACTCCGTTCCGCTCTGGGCCAAAGGCACCAGGAAATGTTCCCCAAGTGCCGGGGCAGTGGGCACTCAACGCATTCACGGTGTGCACTGTCAATATTATGCCAGTGCGGCCTCCGGCCTAAGTGGCGATTATTATGACTTTCCATTCTGAATCTCTGACGCCTCGGAGTCTTGGTATTCCAGCCTCCTGTAGCTTCCTTCCCCGTCCTCGCTGAAGACAGTCTTTGTACAGTACGTCCTGCTGAAGAGGATTTTCCAGAGGCGTCGGGAGACGGGAAGGGAGGGATGTTTGTGAGGACCCCAAGTATACAGAACCTCTGGAGTGGAGGAATTCTGCTGTCACCGAACCATGAGGAAAATGTTAAAGATGTCTCTTTCCATTACAGTTCACCAGGATAGACCAAATTCTGCTTAAGCTAGCAAGGGCATCCGTTGGCAATTTTATCCCCCCCCCCCCCCCCCCCCCCACACCCACACACACACACACACACACACACACACACACACACACACACACACACACTGTCTCTCTTCCTCATCAAACTGCCCATACAATATACAATGGGCACCTTCTTTGGATGAAAGGAGGGGAGGGGGCATGGCATGGGGGCGCAGGGTAAGGGGATGAGGACAGGACAAGGGGATGACAGTCCCGCGCTGAGTTGTGTGTCATTTTCCTTTGGAGTCAGCCTGGGGTAGGGCACGCGGGGAGACGCGGGGCGGGGTACAGAGCCGGGGCCTGTGTGAGCGACACTTTGAATGCAGATTGTGTTACACTGTACACGGCTCCCCCAGAGTTCAGAGGGAGATGGTCGTTTATTTTGTGGATATTATGAATGTCGGGTTTGTTTTTCGGGGTCGAGCAGAACACGGATGTTTTTGCTTATTTCTCTGCGCGGAGAGGGGCCATGCAGGATGGGGCCCTTTTATTTTGCTCGGTATATGAAACCCCTAGAAGATTAATCTCTGTGTCATGTAGGGCCCAGTGTTTACACGAGTGGCGAACATTTATACTAAAAGTTGCTGTTGGGGGGGGGGATAAAGTGTCAAATAAACGGTTTGGTTTCTTCCGCGGTAAGTAACAGCCCCTTGCTTAGCCGGGGATAAACTAGTGCACGTACACAGTTAAAGCATGATGTACACACAGTCTGGTAATCATAGAAGAGTTAAAAGCTTTCTCTCTGCTAGCTAAAGGACCCAGAGGTCAGCAATAATAACCCAGAGCAGACTTTTCCTGATGAGGGAAGAAGATAAAGCCTCACATGGTAAAATGGAGGTCGGGGCCAGCATAGCACCAACATTATTGCCCCCCTCCCCCTCCCTCCCTCTCTCTCTCTCTCTCTCTCTCTCTCTCTCCACCTTCCTCCATCAGACAATGTATGTATTCACATTTCTTAAAAGCAATGTCAGCTAGCATTGAGGCAAATGTTGAGAGACATTCCGCGCAAAGTCGTCAGTTTTTTTTTTGGGGGGGGGGGGGGGGGGGGGGGGTCGGGAGGGTGGGGGGAGGATTTCTTCGTTCCTTTTCTTTTTTTCTTTTTCCGCACACTGGGCGTCGCGAAAAATCAAAGGATCAGACTTATCTGGAAGTTATCGCCACATTCCGCAGTGTCTGTGTGTGTTGTTTTAAAAGCGCGGGCCGGGACGGGGAGGCTGAGAGGTCCGCTTGTTGGTTTTGCGCCGATGGCGCATATTAAATATTTTTGGACTGACTACTTAGATTTACTGGCCGAACTCAGGGGTTTGATCACTTTAGCTCAACGGCTATTTTAATAAACTGAGCAAACACACACGGACAAACCGCTCTTTGTGTTCAACACGGCGGCTGCGGAAAAAAAAAGAAAAAAAGTTTAATAATAACTCCCACGACAGACCGAGAAAAGAAAGTGTGTGTATGTATGTATGTGTGTCTGTCTGTGTCTGTGTATGTATGCCTGCACATTTGGGTGTGTTCATACTTGTATGGGAAAGTTATGTTCCCCAAGCACTCACCGTGTTTCACCATAATCCTTGACATTTTGCCTACACAGGGATTTTAACCCCCTCGTCCTTCAGAATTATAATCCCATTTTCCACCTCAGTGTGACTTCCTCTCTCAACAGTGGGCCATTCTTAATTAAACTGGCCCAGTCCTAGGAATTAGCACATATCACTTTTAATACGCTCCACGCTGAAGCCCAGCCAAACTAATGGCTGCCATTAGCCGTAGCACGGCACTACGTCTTCTCAACAAGTCCCGTCCCGCTCCGGCCGGACAAAGAGAAAGAAAGCCAGAGAGAGAGACAGATTGTCATCTACTTTTTTCTAGTGTTAATAACTTGACCTGTGGGGAAAAGGTCGCCCCGTGTGTACCGAAACTGTCTATTAGCTCACACACTGAAAGGCTGTTTCTGGTATTTAATCATGGGGAGGAATTTGAGAAGGTCATTGCTCTCCAGACGTGATGGATGCCATACAAGTAATAAAACACGACAAGTTCAGCACCCCTCGGGAGCCACGACTCCTGATAGAAAGCGTGCGTGCGTGCGTGCGTGCGTGCGTGCGTGCGTGCGTGCGTGCGTGCGTGCGTGCGTGCGTGCGTGCGTGTGTGCGTGCGTGCGTGCGCGAACATACGTCTACAGAAAGACCATGCAGGTCATTTCTCACCTGTATGAATTGATTTCCATATTTTCATAAGATAGGAAGGTCAACCAAACGAGAGCTATATTTATTTATTTATTGCAACTGATTGAAGCATCCGGAAAGATTCTCTCATACTTATATCTCCTATAATATCTTTCATTCTATATCACCTTCGTTCCAGGTGCATTAGATATTCTTTATAGTCTTCACAATCAAATTGGAAACACTCACACTGGCTTCTAGTACAGAGCGCCGAAGTCCTGACGCCACTTGCTCATCCCCTGGTTCACGGAAGTCATTTCTCTATGGAGAATAACATGGGGTCATCTTAAAATCATCTCATATAAGCATTGTGGACCAAAAAGTGTCTCTGCGAAATTCACTCATATTTGATACCGTCTGTTTCTAGCGTAAGTTTAACTAATTCAGCAGTAACATTAGCGTTTCCTCTCAGTCAGTTGATTCTTCATATCCATGAAACGGCCGGGGTGACATGTTTATTTTTCAAACACAGTTCTTATATGAGGCGATCTAAAATCCTCCTATGGGGATTACAATGCAAATAAAAAGTACATGAACGCGTGGACTTGTGCCTTCTACCGATATTGACGTCAGACTTCGGTGCTATATTAATTTCTATAATACATTCTCCGGTCAGGATACCAATTTTATCCAATCAGGAGAAAGAATGACACAAACATAATTATAATCAGCTTCAATGTTAAGCAGAAACCAGTTCCAATTTATTCTGCTCGTGTATTTGTTTCATCACTTACTATTTCAATTATTTCATTCGTTTTTAATCCTGTATCCTTTGTTCTCTCTCCTGGCTGGATATAATTGGTATCCTGACCTGAAAATGTATATTGTTTTTTTTTAATATAATGCTTATCTTTTTTTTTTTTTGATTGCGACCCGTTTATTTTATAAATGTTGTTGATCTAAACAAGTATATCGCACCAGAGAGGTCAGAGCACGGTGGTTTATTTTTCATTATGTTCCGGACATATTTTTCAATCTCGTTTCCTTTTATCGTATGTTTCCGAAGGCTTTGGCTCCTTTGTGGAGAAAACGGTCATGCCGTACATCAGCACCACTCCGGCCAAGCTGCTGAACCCGTGCACCGGGGACCAGAACTGCACCAGCCCCTTCAGCTACAAGAACGTGCTGAAGCTCACCAGCGACGGCAAGAAGTTCAACAACCTGGTGGGCATGCAGCACATCTCTGGGAACCTGGACTCTCCTGAGGGGGGCTTCGACGCCATCATGCAGGTGGCCGTGTGCCGGGTAAGTAGCAGTGTAGCCGTGTCTGTGTGTTATAACCCACTTTGAGCTTGTTTTTATATAAAGCTTATCTTATCCAAAATGACCACCTTTCACACCCCCCAGAACCCCCACCAATGAACATTTACTTAAGTATAGGCTACTGTACTTAAGTACATTTTTGAGGTATTTGTACTGTACTTGAGTATTTCCAATTTACAATACTTTTACTTCTACTCTACTCTACTACAGTACATCTCAGAGGTAAATATTATAATTTTAGTTGCTAATTACTTACTAGATTTACTAGATTTTGAATGTCATTAAAAAACACCCTATACAGTGATGTAAATAGGTTTTCAATGTAATGAGTCCGGGGATGCAGGTCTGCTGAATGTCTTTTAGATGAGTCCCACTTCAACGACGTTATAGGAGTCATATTTTGCCATTTTTACAAATTGCAGCATTTAACTCCATTTAATTTTATATGGTTATATTCGTGTTGAAAACAGAAGAAGAAATTATATCATAAGCTAGCAAAATAAACTAGAATAAAAAACAGTACAGTAGTGCATCCCGTGGATGCAGAGGTTGTTGTTTTATTGCGTCCCTTAACTATAAACTTTGTTTTGGGATGCAAAATGCACCCTATATTAATCTCTGTATATATATTTCTGGCATTTGAAAATAGTCGATCTACTGCTATTTAATAAGGTTTTTAATACATTTAAAAACGTTTGAAATGGTTCTGCATAATGAGTACTTTTACTTTTGGTACTTAAACTACATTTTGATACCGAAACTTTTGCACTTTTACTCAAGTAGGCTACATTTTGAATTCTTGACTTTTACTTGTAACAGAGTATTTCTATATTGCAGTATTGATGTGAAACAAGTTTTGTTTTTGTCAGGTGAAACCTGACTAATGAAAGCTCATGAAATGTAGACGACCTTGTCATTTAGAGGACCTAGTCATGCTGACGGCCTAGCCTGATTGGCTGCCTCGTCTGCCTCCTCTGGCCAATGAGTCAGCAAGCATCCATGCATGTGCACACGCACACACTCAACACTCAGTGTTGAGTGTGTGCGATCTGCAAGAATCACTCACTGTCTCACAACATGTTTTATGCCGTCGGGTCGGTCGCGTTTGACCGATTATCAGTTTGATAATGCGGGTACTATACGTGCATTAAGCCATTTACGTTGGTCCGGTTGGTTTCCTTTTGTCCAACGCGATTACGTGAAACAGCATGGCTGTGCCTGACACGCAGTAATAATAATAATATGCAAGGAAAACACAAAAGACAAAAAGGGGGTCAATGGAGACAGCACCTGTTTCACATTATTACTAATCATTTCTTGTTTATTCATAACAAAACAGTAAACATATGAGTACTTTTTCCACCACTGTCCAACTGCAGTCATTTTCCGACCCTGACCTGAGGGTGTGTGTGTGTGTGTGTGTGTGTGTGTGTGTGGAATTGAATTGTGTGTGTGTGTGTGTGTGTGTGTGTGTGTGTGTGTGTGTGTGTGTGTGTGTGTGTGTGTGTGTGTGTGTGTGTGTGTGTGTGTGTGTGAGGCGGGGGGGGGGGCTCTCTCCCTCTGAAACCTAGACGAGAAAGGCCTTATTAAAGGATGGGGATGGGAGGCACCGTCCTGCATTGTTGAGGAGGGCTTTCCCCTCCGAGACCGCAACAGCTGACTCCATCACTCAGGAGGCATGCACGGAGGTGTGTGTGTGTGTGTGTGTGTGTGTGTACGTGCTGAGCATGGCATTAATGGAGGAGCCAGAGGGGGAGGTGTAGAGTGCAGAGGGGTGGTTAAGAAGCCCATATTGAAACTAGGACCCCCTCCATGGGCAGTGGACAGACATGCTCAGCGGTCCCCCAGCAGACAAGAGGGGTTGGGGATAAGGGGTATAGGGTGTGAGGGGCTGGGAGGTGATGGGGGGGCAGGGAGGTATACGGACCAAAAATGATCAAGACAAAAGATGATCTCTCTCACTCATTCACGCTCCCTTTTTTTAAGATATATTTTTTGGCTTTTGCCTTTATTGATATATAGGATACAGTAATTTGACAGGAAAGCGGGGGAGAGACGGGGGGGAAGACTCGCGGAAAAGGCCGACCGGCTCGGGACTCGAACCTGCGGCCGTCAGGCTGCATGGATTAGCGGCCTATAGGTGCCTGGACCGCTCAGCCGCAGCCCAGGCCAGTCTGGCATGCGGTGTTGTGTCTCTCTATAATGACCCCTTTCCACTGCATAATAGTCCCGGCGTGGCAAACCACAGTTTACCCTGATGTTTAAACCACAGTTTACCCTAATGTGTTTGCTTTTCCATTATAGCTAGTAGGTAACAAGGTGATTCTTTTGTGCCTGGCCAAATTTCCATGCGGTGCCAAGCAGGGTTAAGCCGTTACCAAAATGGTGACGTGAAACTTGATAGTCTCACATGTGTAATTGCTGGGGTCAAAATCGCTGAGATTAGACAGCCGTGTGTTTGTGTTTCCAATGCTCTTTTTCACAAAGCGTTGGCGAACATTTATTATTAATATAAGTACTATTTTAAGTTTTAAGCATATTTTAAATGTCGCGATAATATCGTAATTATTGCAATCATTCTTGTGATTTTCATATCGTCCTGTCCCTCCCTAGTCACTGTAGTAGTCTCTCTGCTTGTATCTCTTCTCTCTTCCACGTGCCTGTATTTTTGCATGGCTCTTATTTAAGACCAAACCAACAGAAACCACTCTAGAATTGACTGTGCATGTGGACAGACAGCCAGATTACAGAGTCGTGTCCTCTCATTAGTAAAGCCAGAGAACCACCCAGGAGACACCAACCGACCCACAAGTAAACATCGGCTCTCTAAACAAGTAAACTCCCTTCTCTCTCTCTCTCTCTCTCTCTCTCTCTCCCTCTCTCTCATTTTGGTTGGGGAGAGTTGCACACTAGGGCCAATCCAACATAAACACAATCTCCAACCAAACAACAAGGCCAATGTCCAAAACACCAAACACACAGCGGCCATGGACAGAACCCACTGAACTGAACTTTAGCTTTCAGAGTTCATCTGGTCTGTGCAACTCCTGAGTATTAAGCCTTGCTTTCTTTGAGTTCTGCTTGTGCAGTATACTGTACGTCAGGGTCAGGCCCTCTGCCTTTTATCACTCTGGTTTTTTTCTCTCTCTCTATCACTAGCTATAGCCACGCAGAATATAGCATAATATAGCATAATATATCTAAATGTATTTGCCTTCTGTCCGCTGGAGGCGGACAGAAGGCACTATCACATATGTGAGAAAAACATGGTGTTATTGTAACACAACTGCACTATTCTGCCCTGGCGTTGTCTGCTCAGCGTTAGAATGTCCATGCAATGTGTACCTCATCTCAGAGATGGTGGGTGGCCCTGTGTGCCAGCAAACAGCCACACATGTGATTCTCCTCAAGAGGCGTAAAATCAACCGTGATCTACACACATACATGTGTGTGCACTTACAAGGACAGATACTGTACATAAGCACATACTCTCTCTCTCTCTCTCTCTCTCAATCTCTCTCTCTCTCTCTCTTTGACGCACACACGCACGCACACACACACACACACACACACACACACACACACACACACACACACACACAATTTCTTGGCATAACGAAACAGTAGTCTCAGTGTCTCAATGCGCGTAAATCTTGCCGCTTCAACTGTTTTACGCGCAACAGGTCAACCAATTACGAGTGCATAAATATGTCTGCTGTCAGCGTGCGGTGACTTGAGGTAGCAGGCTAGGGGTACTTTCTAGATGTTTTAGGCCTGATGGGAGCGGTGATGGGGGTATAGCGCATTAAGCAATCATATTACTTTCATGAGTTACCTTTCCAAGTAACTAATTCGTTTTTCTTAAACTTCTTTAGTCTTCCATATTCAATTTAATATTTGGCCATGCATAGTCCATAGTTTTTTGAGTGGTGCAACCACTCCTATACGGAGCTTTGTGTGTCTCTGGCTGTGTCCCTGGGTCCCTGTGTCCCTGGCTGTGTCCGAGCACGGAAATAGCGTTAACACATAATTACTGTATATATGATGATTTTTGGTGTGGCAGTACAGTACAGTGAGTCACTATACATTACAATACAGTAGAGAGACCCCCTGGGGACCCCCAGATGGTAACTCTGTCATTTCTCGACCGTTTTGGACACAGGGTGGCTCGCTGGAACCGGGCTATGCACCCTGAGCGTGTTCCTGTGGGTCTGGAAGTTCCGGGGACCCCCACACGGAGGGTCACACACTTCACACGGGTGTGATTTTTTATTATGCATTACTCAACAGAACAACATCTCTGTATATCATCCTATGGCGCAGGTACATTTGGCTCAAAGGGTTGTGGTTATAGGAGCATTTTATCGATGTTTTTTTTGCCGACCGCGCTGCTTCAGCCTGGGGTGGTTGTACGACACAAACAGGTGTGTCCTCCTTGGTTACACACGGAGTCATCAGCAGTGAGTGACCACCGTGAGAAGTTTCACTGGGAGCGTGTGACGCATGCAGAGGAACATGCTACTGTATATGTCCAGTTCCACTCCCTGCTGAACAGGCCAACATGTAGGTCCGTAGGAGTTGCTAGTACAGCCAAAGGTGTGCTATAGCACAGATGAGATGGATCTATTTCAGATAGTATTTTGACAAGGGGGTGTTGAGCCAAGCTCCAAGAGGTGAGCTGAAAGGCGCCTAGTGGGTTTGACAAACTGGCCTGTGATTTGAATGCCACTGGATCAAGGCCCCTGGCCAGCTGGGTAAATCTGGAATAGAAAGAACCCCTCGGTCCTTTCAACAGATTCTGTTGATGTAACGGAACACTTGACCCCGCGATTTCTTTCAGTGAGACTGAGACTGCTCAGTCACTGAGACATTCACACTGCTCATGGCAGAAGACTAGGGATCTGCACAGAAGCTGCCAGGTGTGGGAAATGTGTAAATGTGAAGCAGGTTGTTGCTGTGAAAGAGTATCCATGCTTATTGAATTTCCCCCTGAATAAATAAATGGTCAAATTGATACAGTTGTCAAAGGTTGAGAAAATTGGCCTTCTGTGATACGACATAGTCTGTGTTTTTCCTCTGGCATAGTGATAAGAGAGACGGCGGGGAGCTGCCACAAATGGCAACCAGAATAGAATTCACAGCCTTTCCCCCTGGCCTGCCACAGATATGTCTCATATCTCAGCTGCTAAAGGATACTGGAAGTGTTTTCCTGTTCTAAAATAAATGTTATTTTATTCATGTTTCCTCTCTTTGATAATTTCTTCTGTTTACTATGGCATTGGCCCTGAGATTCGCAGCCAATGGCAGGGAGGAGGCACTGGTTTCACACTGGTCCTATTGTCAGCATTGGTCTCGTCTCAGACACCAAAGAAAGGCAGGGAACTAATGTGAAGACGGTAGAAAATGCCACAGAAGCAAGAGTCAAGGCAACACTTTTGTGACATCACGTTTGGTGCTAGAGGTAGTCAAGGATTTCAAATATATACAGTACATGCCTAGATTACCCTGACAGAGCAGGACCTGAAGGTCCTGAGGGCACTTGTCTGGAAAGCCTTGAATGAAATGCGTAAATCAGAGATATCATGGGAGATGACCTCAAGAGGTCATGGCTAGAAGTAATAGTAATACTTTACTAGTAATAATAGTAATAATGCAAGGTTTTTTATGATCCTTAGGGTCATCCAAATAACATATTATAAAATTGTGAATTATATGTGTAATTATGCAGTAAGTAGCATTTAACGTGTCAAACTAGGGGTTATTCATGATTCTGAATCCATAGCAAGCATTAGTTTAGCATGAAAAACACTCCTTGGGCTAAAAACGGCCATAGCCACTTGAATTATATCGATTCACAACTTTAGGACCACTACTACTATTCGGTGATATTTTTCGGCCTATTTGAGCCGAAACTGAATAGGCCGAAAATAATTTTTTAGCCATTTTCGGCCGAATATTTTCGGTGGACGAATTTTCGGTGCATCCCTAATAAAAAGGTAAACTCAATCAAAAGCAGCAGAAAGGTCTTTAGTTATGTTTTAAAATAAATAAGCATGCATGGCAGAAGACCTGCAGTTTCCTGCATGGGAGTTTGTTCCAAATATGTGGTGTATAAAACCGAAATGCTGCTTCCCCGCGTTTAATTTTGGTTCAGGGACAGAAAACAGACCGTTCCCAGATGACCTGAGAGATCGGGATGATGATATCGCACAATTCAGAAATGCATTTTGGCCCTAAACCGTACCATTCAAAGCTTTATAGACCAACAGTATTTAGAAATACATTATTCACACACACACACACACACACACACACACACACACACACACACACACACACACACACACACACACACAGGGTGCTAGTGTAGGAATTTAAGAACTGGAGTGAGCCCCACTTTCCTGATATTAATACGTAAGAACCTGAGTAGCAGCATTCTAAATCAGTGGTTTTCAACCCTTTTCATATCAAGGTCCATTATTTATTGGACATTAGAGACGCAGACCACCATTGGATGACATTTAGCCTCTCAGACCCTAAACTAAAGAAGATTTTGTCCTCATTTCCATGCTGTTGAGAGCGTAAAATGAAACCAAATGAGCCTGTACGGGTCCGTTTGATTTCATTTTACGCTCTCAAGAGTTAAAGATCTATGGGTTCATTTGGTTACCAACTCTTCATCATTTAGCTAGGGACCACCTGGAACCCCCTCAAGGACCACTGGTGGTCCCCGGACCACTGGTTGATAAAAATCAACCAGTGGTCCGGGGAGTGCTAAACTATAAAGTCATTGAACCTGTGCTATATTTACTAGGCTGACTTTGTGATTATGTTAATGTTGTGGCTGTTAATTTCAGGTCTTGGCTTGGCTTGACTTGGCTAGAGGTTTTTAACTAGGTCATCTGTGTCTGTCCAGTTTTGTGCCCGCGTTCATGTGCGTGTGTAATGTGTGTTTGTAATGTTGTTGCTGTCGGGCAGAAACCTTGTATCTCGGGCCCCTCTGGCCTAGTGGTCCAGGCGCACGCCACATATCTAGGCTCTGGCCTAGTGGTCCAGGCGCATGCCACATATAGGCTCTGGCCTAGTGGTCCAGGCACATGCCACATTTATAGGCGATTCACACTGAGAGGGACTGAATCCGTTTCATTCGAACCGTTTCCGAATACGGTTGCCTGGTCCCCGCTGGCCATGATTCACATTGCGCGAGATTCAACAGCGCACCGGGTACACTTGCATAACACACTTTGATCCTCCATGTGGTGGTGTGCTTGATGACATCGCATTGCCTCTTTGGCTCTTTGCCGTTATACTACTTCACTGTCAGCCTGCCTGCTGTTCACTGTGTCAGTCAGTTCTGTGCTCCAGTGTCGTGTTTGATTAGTTTGCTATGGATTCTGCTTTAGCATCATTATTATTTTGTTTAGCTCGGCCCTAGACTATATGCCAACTAAAGCCCAAGAGCCACATGTAGTCCGCAGAATAAGATCAGCGCGTAGGCCTACTGCACCAGTCTGTGCGTATACGCAGATTCAATTCAGAAATGCGCTGGTGTTACGCATCGTGCAGCGTCTGTGTGTTTTTTTTGTTGACACTTGGCTCGTCGACTAGAGATTATGTCACGTTCTTAAAAAAAAACCAGTCCACTTTTCTTTAGGTACGCATGCATTCACATTGGAACGATCCGTATCTGAATACACTTCAACGGTCCATAGACCCTTCCCCCATGCGGTCCCGGGGACGGTTGGGCGATCCACTCCCGGGAACGGTACGCATCATTCATCATTAGCACCGCTCAAATAGATGGTTTTGGACATACAAGATTTCCACCCAACGGTGAAGATATATAAGCTCATGGCCTCCAAACCGCCAAAGCTATTTAGCTCTACCCTAAACTTACCCCACATCCATTTCGGGCTCTGTTCTTGTGCAACAGCTTAACCTCAACACTCTAAATATCTCCCCCACTTCCACCTTGCTGACTCAGCAGTGTTGTTCCTAATGGTTGGGGAAATGTGCCCACGATGGCTCACAAACAAAGCCAAAGAGCCAAACACGTTTTTTCCAACAAGTAATTTGGTGTTGTTGAATTCTGCGCCAGATATAGGCTACTCTTTAACCCTCACAAATACACACTTACGTGAACACGATGCAACCGCATGCACGCACGCACGCACGCATGCATGCATGCAAACACACACACACACACACACACACACACACACACACACACACACACACACACACACACATGCGCGCACACACACACACACACACACACACACACACACACACACACACAGTCACACACACACGCGCACACACACACACACACACACACGCGTACAAATCTCTGGTGCCCCTTGTTCAAAAGAAAACAGGATACAGGGGGGCTGGATGATGGGATGAGACGATTCCCCTGTCTCTCCTCTGTGTTTTGGTTGGAGTACAGTTTGCTATCCTGGCCCTCCCTGCAGTCCATGCACAGTAAAAACCCGAGTGCTAATTTGAGTCTCACGGGTCCCTTTTAATAAACTCTCCAACTCCAAACGTACACTCTGGATTTTCCTGTGCATATAACCTCCTAAAATAGGCTTCCTGCAGTGCAGGACCCGCAGGTTCCACAGAAGCTCCGCCGGACGTACCGGCTGGCGTCCGGAGAAAAAACACAGACGTCCTCTGTCCACTCGCCGGTCGCGACGACGCGTTATACCCTGGCCGCTGGGGTCGCGAATGAGCCAGTCGCACTTCCTGCGTGCGTTGTTCATCCTCGTACCCCAGCTCCCCCCCCCCCCCCCCCCCCTCTGTTTCCTCTCAGACACATGCAGCGCCAAGCTTGAGTCGTTTCTGTGTATCCCCAACACGACATACCCATGAATCCAACCCCCCACCCCCTGCTTCCTGTGTTGAGCATGGGGCGATACATGAACTGGCCTTTATGTAAGCAGTGTTATTGGAATTGACAGTGGTTGAATGAATGATGCCGTACACTGGTGGCGGTTTCCGTCTGTGGCCCCCGCAGATCAAACGGCACATGAAATCCAGGCTTTTCACGGCCTTCCCCTGGTGTGATTTCTCTCGCGACGCGATCAAAGAAGTCGGTTGTATCTGCTTTCGCAAGGCGAAAACAGAACTCTCTCTCCGTCGAATTATACATGTGCATAATGTGTGTGTGTTTCTTGTCTCCGGGTGCCCATGGGATGTGTTCGACAGGCACACCAACAGGATGAAAACAAGCAGTGTAGGATTGTTTTAACAGGGATGGATAACACATGTGCCAGTGGTGGTCCCTCCCTTGCATGGGTCCTTCCATGGTCGGGGCAGAGAGACTGGGATCCTTGTGCAGCTTCAAGGAGAGGAATAGGAACTCTCTGGTTATTCCTGGGAAAGCCCACACTGTAAATCTCCAGGCTCTATAGCTATACGGAGAGATCGCCCACGGTCTCACACAGTCCTCAGTTGTTTGCATACTTGAATGGGCAAAAATGGGTGACAATCCTCAGTGTGTGTTCAAAGACAAAGAGTGAATGAGCAACAGTTTTCTCTGAACACTATTACTACTACTACTAACCATTCCTTGCATCTCAAGAAAAGGCAATGTCAACAATAAGCTGTAAAGAGAGGTTATGACCCAAGCACAAAAAGAACGTGTCTGAATGAGCGCTCTGTTCAGCCGGACGAGTGTGTGTGAGTCTTTCAGAAGAACCTAACCGAAGAGGGATGTCCGGGTTGAGGAGGAGAAGGCAGACTCGAGGGACAGAATCTCTGCGGTGGTAGTGAACGGAATTGCCAAACCCTACACCGGATATTAACTCACATGGTGCCTTTTTTCAGAAGACACCTACGGAATATGGGAAAAAAACCTGATTTGATTAATTAAAAACTTCCACAAGCAGGTGTGCCACGAGGTCAGCCAAAGTTCTATATGCGGATGGAGAGAGAGAAAAAAAACAGAGCTGGGGCCAGGAGTATATAATGAGCCCATATAAAATGTTTGAACCCAGACCCGTATCGCGTCATATGTTTATGACTCTGTCTATTGATTCCGTGTGAGAATGAAAGCAATATGAGCCGACGCTTCAGAACTAGGGCGGCAGGGAGGATCTATAAATAAGGAGTGATAATGATATAACTGTCTCCCGCTCCCATCACTGAGGTTAGGGTCACGGACTCCACTTCAAATGGGAGCGTCGCCACCGGCTCGCTGTAAATTGAAAATTATATGAGCATGAAAGTGCTAAACTATAGAGCCCAACCGATGTCAGAGTCTTTGGGGCCTGTGCCAATTCCGAGTTTGGAGAGTACAATCCCAGCTCTTCAAGTAGGTGTGTGTCTCCTGTCACAGGCCTAATGGTGTATTTTATTTTATGGTATTTTATTTTATGTTGTATATTATGTAATCTGCCTCGTAAGGAGTGTCAGTTTGGTATTCACTTGCAAACCGTCATGTCGGTTTATTGTAATTGTTTATGTAAACTGTAAAAAGTGTCCATATGGACTGGGCTTCTTCGGAAGCATGACACTTAAATAAAGAATCAATCAATCAATCAGTACTTGACCCGCTGATTAACAATGTGTTGACTGATATTTCCTGAAAACTAAAATAATATATTTATTTAACATTACGTTAACATTTCTATTCGAGGACATTTCAAGACAAACAAATAAAATAAACAAATCCATTTTGTTATATTAAAGATAGAGTAGGGTAAGTGGTTGTCTTGGTTAAAAAAGATAAGTATTAAATATAGCTCTATATTCTGATTGTTCAGTAACATGTCACTCCATATCTTTATTAATCAGAAAATGCATTTTCAGGTTGGGATACAAATTTCATTCAATCAGGATAGAGAACTCAATCAGGATACAGAAGGCTGTAAGCACTAAGAAAAGAGAGAAAGACGTCTGTCTGTCTGTCTGTCTGTCTGTCTTGGCCACACTTTACTTGCGCATGCACATTCATACACGTAATATTAATTAATTAACGATGAAGTCATAAATCAATTCATCATGAATTTATCATGAACTCATCATGAATTCCTGGTCCTCACCATTAGCTAATGATGTAATTACTATGACTAACCAACTGCAATATGTCATTAGTTAAGGACGCTAGAGAGGACAGTCGATCTCTGACTGACCACAAGAGAGACGCACACACATGTTCCAGTGGGTTCTCCTCTGCTAGTTGACTCCTTGTTGCCATAGTCCACACCAGGAGGATGTTTCAGTGGGTTCTCCTCTGCTAGTTGAATCCTTGTTGGCATAGTCCACACCAGGAGGATGTTTCAGTGGGTTCTCCTCTGCTAGTTGACTCCTTGTTGGCATAGTCCACACCAGGAGGATGTTTCAGTGGGTTCTCCTCTGCTAGTTGACTCCTTGTTGGCATAGTCCACACCAGGAGGATGTTTCAGTGGGTTCTCCTCTGCTAGTTGACTCCTTGTTGGCATAGTCCACACCAGGAGGATGTTTCAGTGGGTTCTCCTCTGCTAGTTGAATCCTTGTTGGCATAGTCCACACCAGGAGGATGTTTCAGTGGGTTCTCCTCTGCTAGTTGACTCCTTGTTGGCATAGTCCACACCAGGAGGATGTTTCAGTGGGTTCTCCTCTGCTAGTTGACTTCTTGTTGGCATAGTCCACACCAGGAGGATGTTTCAGTGGGTTCTCCTCTGCTAGTTGACTTCTTGTTGGCATAGTCCACACCAGGAGGATGTTTCAGTGGGTTCTCCAGTTGACTCCTTGTTGGCAGGAGGATGTTTCAGTGGGTCCTTGTTTGCATAGATAGTCCGATCCAGGAGGAGCAATCCACAGCAGCATCTTCAAAGGAGGCAGGCTTAATTCCTCACTTCGTTAGAGAAGTCTTCAGTTGGTCCTTCTACCTATTATTAGTATTAGTATTAGTATTAGTATTATTAATATTATTATTACAATTATTATTGTTATTTTACCCTTTATACATTTTTGGCTTATTTTCTGTTTACCTGTTTTGAAGGTTGGTGAAGCCAAAAATTGTACCTAAGATTGATTGATATATTTATTAATTCAATCAACTGTGGCCTCTCTTCCAAAGTGCACTCCCAATAGTGGCCCAGGGTGTCTTTTGCTGAGACAGGGATTTTTTTAGTTTTGCTATTGTATATTGTTCTTGTTCAGGTCTGTGAAGTAAGATGAGAGGTATAGACTGTATACTAATGCCCAAGCTGGCATCACCAGCACCACAGATTAGGAAGGGGCCAGGGTCCATGCACTGCACTGTTCTCCCATATCTTCTCATGGGAAGAATTAGGGTATGTTTTTCTGCACAGGGTTTAGGGTTTGGAGAATCGTACATTTTCAGCGTGCTTAGTGAGGTAAGCCCCTCAGTCCCGGCAGGCAGTATTCATTTATAACAGCGGTTTGGTGGAAAAGCGTCACCCGTGTTTATATGTTTCGGCTAAAGGAATAACTTAAATCCCTAAGTAAACGTAATCTGTCGGCGATTGTAAACAGTCTGTCACAGTAATGGCCCGGGAACAAATGAGGACCTCATGGCTGGGGCCTCCAGTAAAAGCCTCTGCCCCCCACCCGCCACCCCACACATATACGCACACATGCACATGCACACACGTACACATGCACACACGTACACACACACACACACACACACACACACACCACCCACCTAGCCTTGTTTTATCCTATGCCCCCTCCCCCACCCCATCCTGCCCCCATCAGCACCCTAAGATCACTATAGCATTGACTGGGATCTCAGAACCCACGGTGTCCCGGGCTGGAATGGGGTGCAGAAAGGAACAGCTAGTCAGCGTCCTGCTGCCTGCATGCATGCGCTCTGAACTGTGCTGTCAAAACGCACAGCAGCTTGCGGCAGACCCCGCACCTGGAATCGAAAGCATCGCCGCCGACCGTTTCCTCGATTCAGAATATTTTGATATATAATGTATAATATATAAATATATATATTTTAAGGACATCTTCTCCTGTACTACTGCACCCTGTCTGTACTTTGACGTTGTTTGCAAACTGTTACTGTTGACCGACGCTAGTCTAATTACCATGTTCATTGAGTTCATTTTATTTGTTTACATCGTAACATTCCATTGCATACTGTACATGCATGGAAATAAACAGGTGGCTTTTGTTTACTACATGGTAACGATATTCCATATACACGATGATTGCAAAACAAAAGCGAGGTGAAAAAGCATTAATAACGTTGTGTTTGGATTCCAGGAGCGGGGTTTGCCTCAAACTGCTACTGTGATTTTGAACAAAGCCGAGCGGGCAAAGTCAAGCTCAAGTCGCCTGGTTGCGTTATGTGCTGGGCGAGCGACTCCGTCAAAGTCGTACGATTTGTCATCCACGTCACCGCAGTGAAATTTGTTCTCCGCATTTGACCCATCTCTTGGAGCGGTGAGCTGCAGCCGTGCCGCGCTCGGGAATCATTTGATTACTTGATTTGACCCCCCAATCCAACCCATTGATGCTGAGTGCCAAGCAGGGAGGCATTGGGTCCCATTTTTACAGTCTTTGGTATGACCCGGCCGGGGATCGAACCCCGACCTCCCAGTTTCAGGGCGGACACTCTAACCACAAGGCCACTGGCTGGTGCACAAGGCCACTGACTGGTGCTGGTCGAAGTTGATGGCGATGTGCAGGGATTTCCAGTTACCTTTCTAGTTCTTTTATAATGTTTCTAAAGCACATGTGGAGGGAGGCTGTATGTCTGAGGTAGGAGGGGCACATCTATCTCCTCAGTAGGGGGGGAGTGTATGTATCGCTGGGGTGAGTTTAGGTCCTGACACCAAAGCAGGCCCAGGCTGGGATCTCTGTGCCAGATAAGACAGGCAACAGGAAGGAGACTACCCAGAACCCTGTGCTCCCCGACCTCACAGAGCCACTATTCATTTTTCAGGAAGAAAGAAAGAAAAACAACATCAACAATATCAGATGCGAGAAGAGAGAGGACAGGGGTATGCGGAAAATGGGTATGGCGACTTGACTTCATTAAGATCTGCCTGTCTTCCCATGGAACTGTTGGACGGCTTTTAACTGGGTTCTGTTTTTAGAGAGAGAGAGAGAGAGAGAGAGAGAGTGAATAGAAGTAGTGAATACTGAGCCTGACATATTTGCCTGTAAAATCACCATGTCCCCTGAAATTTCCCTATCCCCCAGAGCTTTGACTTGGAGCATGTGAGTGCATAATCACATACAAAAAAAAAAACTCCTGCAGCGTAAACAACTTTCATTGATCTCTCAGTTTACAATTTTTGCCAAAGCCTTCCGCAAATAAACAGCAGTCCAGGGAGTTAGTGCTTCTTGGCTTTAGCCTGATTCAAATGCACGTGGGAGGGAGGGTGCTTATTGGCGCCATCACAAGCCAAACACTTGTTGTTGTCACTACGCACATAAATCATCCCTTTCTCCTCGTCCCCACACGGGAGCCGTTGAACAATAGCAGGTAAACAGAGGTGGTAGAATGGAAGAAGAGCTGCTCAGCGCAGCACTTGTCCTCTCCCACACACATTCTTGGCAGCCCTGTGTGTCTCGTTAAGGTGTAGATAAACTGCCGTGGCACCATACGTCAGCGCAAAGCAAACACACTGGACAGACACGACTGGGAGCCATGACACAGCAATGCCTTGTTAGCTTTGCGTACAAGGCATATACGCATGCACGCACGCACACACACACACACACACACACACACACACACACACACACACACACAATCCTAGACAGAACACATGCAAACTATTATGAAACTTCACATGCACTTAGTTAATAAAGAAACCCACCGATAGATGGATGGACACGCACGCACGCACATAAGACAATTTTGAATATGAGGCAGCAGCACAAACTGCTGCCATAATAAATCAACCTCCTGACTTCTTGTCCCCTTCTCAGTCAAACCAAAGCTTCTGTTCAGCTCCCCTTGTCCCCTTCTCAGTCAAACCAAAGCTTCTGTTCAGCTCCCCTTGTCCCCTTCTCAGTCAAACCAAAGCTTCTGTTCAGCTCCCCTTGTCCCCTTCTCAGTCAAACCAAAGGCAATCTTGCACCACACACGCAGGCCAATAAAAGGCCCGGCGCGCTTTGCAAACAGATGTGAACATATAGGGGAATGTGAGGTCGGCCGGCGTGTCAAAAGTGGAAGGCTACAATTGTGAGGCAGACATCCATAGTCATTCACAGTCGTGCCATAACCCTCTGAGAATATCACAGAGGTCTCGGCCTTTGACTTTGGGGGGTGGGAGGGAGGGGAGGTGCGCTCTGGCCTCACACAGGGAGCGCCGGCCAGCAGGAGGGTGGACGGACGCAGCGAGAGAGCGAGGGTGGGAGGAGGGGAATTGGATTGAGAGCAGTGGGTTGCCCCGAGAACAATGCGGACACCATAAGTCTCTGGTGCCCTGTTTCATGTGAACGTTTGCCGTCTGAAAAGAATGAAAAAGGCACCACCTTGCTCTGAGGTCAAGGGGTCACGTTGGAGCTGAATGCTCATTTATCCTCGGCTAGCCTCTTCGGGGAGCTGGCAAGTGTGGAAAAGGGCTCTGCTAATGGTCAAGTAATGATATATGGAACCTTCACAATCAGTCAGTCTGGCTTCTGGAAGTATTATTTATGTGCCAAGAAATCCAGTTCTTGTGTTTTTAATTAAGGATACAGGATTTCATGTAATATAAATGGCAGAAACATAGCCTAATTAATTATTAATCAATTATTTGAAAGGCTATGAATGACCCGCTTAATTAATTAAAACTGACACTGACACACCTCTGCAGATCATGAAGAATGTCTGACTTATCATAGATGCGTATTGAACACCGGACTCCATTTGTACAGAAATCACAAATTGCAAATGATAATTATGTAGGCTACTGTATGTCAGATGTTTAGACATGGATGATGGGACTCCTGTCTTGTTAGTCAGGAAACTATTCTGTCTGGCGCTTGTTACCAAGATGGCGTCTGAGCAAACCAACTTTGCTTAAAGAGACTATACTTTGAAATGTAATACTTTCACCTCCTTACTGCTGTTGACATAACTTGTACAGTCTCCCAGAGGTCATCTGTCTCACATCTTTGAGTGGGATGAACTTTGAGAGCTCCCACACTGAATGAAATGAAAATCCTGAAGGACGACGACCATGCAAGCATTAGAATCTGTCATCAACACAGACGTATTATATTCAATAAGGAAAAAAGTCCTACGAGCAGGAATTTTACTTCTACGTGGCCTAGTGATGGTTTCATGAGCTGGAAAATGTACAGGTTGTTTAGACTCCTCCACTAACTCCCTCCACCTCCTCCTCTGTCGGCCCTTTGGGCCCAGCCCGCCGCAGGAGATAAATGCACCCAGAGGCCATAGAGTATGCTTCCTCGCTGTTAATTGAGATTTAGTGCTTAACAACATTCACCGGGCCGGTGTTTGAAAGCTCAGATGCTTGCCAAGTCCTCTGGAATAGGGATTAAGGTTAAGGAGACAGTAAAATAACCAAGGCTTTTTTTTTAAATATATACTTTCTTTCCTTCCACTGGCAGATCTCCCATTTCACCTGTATTTACATGGACAAGACATGTACTCTGGTTCATGTACAGGGAATGAGGAGTGATTTGCCTGGCTGGCTCTGTAGATTTTCATGGTAGGTTAGCGGAGAGGTGGTGGTGTGGGGAGTATGGGCGCCTCAAGAGGTTTGAATTTCAGAGAGGGAAAGCAGAGGAAGTCATGACACTAACTATCTTTAATAAGAGGCGGCGAATGATTAAAGCTAAACCAACAACGCTATTCTAGGAAAGGGAAGCCAAAAATCAAACGTTCGCCTGCACACCAACCTGGCATAGAATCACATCTGTTGCCTCTCCCCAAATATACTAGCACATGACACAGCAGGGCCATTGTTTTTGGAAAATGATACTGTTCAACAAAAAAGACAATCTCATCTTAAAAGATTTCTCTGTAATGGATAGGATATTTAGGCTATATAAATATATGTTTTAAATACTGTAATAAATGGGCTGTGGTCTCTTAACCACTTTCAACATGGCGTCCCTATTTTGAGCTCCTCTTCTTCTTTCGGCTGTCACCACATTTCCTCTCTTGGCGCCCTATTATGCTTTTTCTAGGTCCACAAAGACACAGTGTAGCTCCTTCTGACCTTCTATGTTCCATCAACACACAAGGCTAACAGCACGTCACTCTGTAGTCTGTAGTGCTCTTCCTTGGCATTCCGCCGTAGTCTGAAAACCCACCTCTTCAGACTCCACCATGGCCCATAGCACTTGCCCTAGCCTAGCCCCTTAGATAGCACTTCATGTAGACTTGGATAGTATTTTAAACAGACTTATAGCTTGTTACGTAGACAGCACTAGAATTGCATTTTATGTAGTCATGGCACTTTATAGTACACATGTATAATATATAATATAGTATAGTATGTATAGTTTACATGGATATTCCACTGTTACGTTCTTAGTTTACGCATGATTCATGATAACTACTTTTTATATATGTGATGTATGCCATGCTTTTGTTATTGCTTAATGTAAATCGCTCTGGAGTAAGAGCGTCTGCTAAATGCCTAAATTGTAAATTGTAAGCCGATACTGCTGCTTGCTATATTGTCACCTCTCCTCTTAAAGCGTTTACCTCTGGCCTGATTTTCCCCTGCGGGATAATAAAGGTATATCTATCTAGCCTGTCTTCCACTACTCTTTCCCATAGCTTAATGCTGTGGCTCGCCTCATCAGATTTAAACCTCTGTATAGTTACTACAACTCTTCATGTTGCCCTTGTTCTTGAATATACAGATAGAGAAGGGAGGAGTGATGGGGGGTAGTGAACCAGAAAGTGAGGGGGATTGGTAAAGAGGAAGTGAGGGCAGCTATGAAGATGATGACAAATGGGAAGGCAGTTCTTTGGAGTTCTTCACTAGATTGTTCAACACAATCTTAGAAGGCATTCAAGAGTACATTGTGCTTCAGTATGTTGACAAGCTTCATGGAGATGCAAATGTTCCTTTCCAGCTCGATTTGGCACCTGCCCACAGAGCCAACACTACTAGTAACTGGTGTACTGACCATGGTATTACTGTGCTTAACTGAGCAGCCAACTGGCCTGACCTGAACCCCACAGATAATCTAGGTTGTATTGTCAAGAGGAAGGTGTGAGACATAAGACTGAACAATACAAATTAATTTACGGTTGTTATCAAAGCCAACCTGGGCTTCCATAACACCTCAACAGTGCCACAGGCTGATCACCTCCATGCCACGCCCCATTGATGAAATAATGTGTTCAAAAGTAGCCCAGACCAAGTACTAACTGCATACATTAATATACTTTTCAGATGGTCGACATCTCTCGTTTAAAGAAAACGGTGGTCTCGTAAAATATTCTAATTCATTGAGATAGGACTTTTTGATTTTCATGAGCTGTACACTATAATCAAGATTAAAACTAAATACTGAATAAATGAATTGAGAATATATTAAAGTTTCACTTTTTTAATTATATTACGGAAGAAAATGAACTTTTGCAAAATATTCTAATTCATTGAGATGGACCGTAGATACCGAATACCGATCAGGCATTGATTGTTGCAGTTTAGTTTAGTTTTAGTTGCCTTCTAAGATTTCGTTGAACAATCTAGTGAGGAACTCCAGAATTGCCTTCCCATTTTTCATCATCATCTTCATAGCTGCCCTCACTTCCTCTTTACCAATCCCCCTCACTTTCTGGTTCACTACCCCCCATCCTCCTCCCTTCTCTATCTCTCACTTCCTGGTTCACTACCCCCCCATCCTCCTCCCTTCTCTATCTCTCACTTTCTTCATCCATCAGCCCCTCCAAGGACTCCTTCTAGCTTCTCAGCACAGACCCTATTATGAACAAATGCCAGATCATCAGGAATCAGATAATAGCCCTGAGCAAGAGAAGGTACAAAGTTGTAATAGTGAATGTCACATTGTTATTGCTATAACCATTATGCCAAGGCACTAGTGTGTGGAGAGACAAGTCACAAGAAAGTAGGCGCTATTCTCAGTGGCCGTGGTCATTAGAACATGAGAACACTAATTCGCAGAGCTTCAGTCCCTGTCAGAAATAGAGAATGAGTTGGTCAATGCAACACTGTACATTAGGAAAGGAGAAAAGACTTTGGATTGTTAAAAAGGATTGTTAAAAAAAGGAAAATATGCTAGATTTGCTATTTTCACAGCTTAATTGGTTTGCTAGTAATGAGTATAGTCTTCTTTTGTACGTTAACTTGGCAAAGACTGTGCAGAGTCTGAAAGTACCCGAGGCTGTGATTGTGCGTTCGCTGGGCTGGCAAACATCAGAAGGGACAGGCCATGTGCCATCACAGCAGCTTTCACTAGCCAGGCTCTTCTTTCTTTATCAGAGACCCCCGCGGCATTGGCCCGTAGCACTCTTTTCAGGGTCAGGATGTCGAAAGAAGATCAACTGCTTATCAGCTTTGCGTTCAGAATTTCAGTAGCCAGCCAGGATTACTGCTCCTGCAATTGCACAAGCTTGTGTTAGCTAGATGTTTGTTTCTTATGGGCTCCCCAAGAGTTCAACAGTGGGGTGCGGTGCATACTATTCGCTTTTTTACCTTTTTACCTAAAGAGATTATTGGTATCTGCGCCGCTAAGACCACAAAGCATACACAGAACTGGAACACAAACAGCACAGAGTAGTTGGGACTTAGTAATGTGATACAGATGGAATCCATGCTGGTGGTTTGCTGAGAGGGCCTATGATTTCAAGAAGAAAAAAGGCCTACCTCCCCCGTCCCATGAAAATACCTCAAACTGTTCTTCCATACAGATAGAGTCCCGCAGATAGTCTCTTTGTGGCCAACAGGGGGGGAAAGGCAAACCTGAGGGGACCCAGCTCCACGGTAAATGTACCTGACATCGTGTTTATGAAAAGGGCTCAGCTGACCCTGATAAAATGTCACATGTGGTTGAATCATACCCTGGAGAAAGAGATGTCCTCTGGGTGTGGTGGGGGGGTATTATACAGAAGGAGAAGTCCAACATGCTTTTGGATCAAAGACCACCCGTGATGAGGTTGATGCATTCTTGGGAAGATTGCATGTGATTTGGGTTAACTACTGTTTGTGAAGCCACCCTGCACCCAGAGAAGTATTCATTTTCTCATGGTTATTACTGGCTCTAAACAGGTTTAGATTATTGGTCTGCCCAGATGATCAGTCACTGCATAGATTCAGTGTTATGTCTGTTCCCCCACAAGCTGCCAACGACAGTGTTTTGCATAGCGGCACACATACAGCTGGAAAGTCAACAAAAACCATGCCACAAATTCTTCAAAAGCAGTTTTTTGTCTGTGTTGTGTGCAGTGTCCCCTTAATGTAAGGCAAATGTGATTGTTGTGACGAATTTGTTGTGTTTCCATTTGTGTCATTTATTTTTGACTGTTTGCGTGCTGCTTTACCCTTACCGAGCAATGTTGCAATGAATTAATTTTGAAAGACCAGCTATTTCCCCCCCGAGGATCTAAAATGATGGACACAAAGTGCATTTCAGGACAGTGTCCGGATTGCTTAATCTGAAAACAGGCTACATCACTGTGGCAGAAGTCAGGACCATGAAATCTAAGTTGTTTCACTTCACTACAAAATGCCTTGCTTTCACCATCCCTATAAATATCACTGAAGCAACTCATTTCGCCAGATTTCTGTTCTTTTCCATAAAATGATGGAACTCAGAAGATTACTTAATTTCCATCAAGCTTTGCAGAAAGCGTCTCCCTGTGCATTTTATGCAGAGGAGCTGAAGACGCATGCAGGTTTCATTGCAATAAATTTGGTTTCATGCTTGGGTGACATTAACCAGCACACCCCTCCCAGAGGGACGCCAGTGGGTGTATACCGTGCACGACGTCCAGCTACTCTCTCTCTCTCTCTCTTCCCTGGGCATTTTTTCTCCTGCTCAGCGAGCCCCCGAGCCAGAGGGACCGTTGTCAGTGCCAAGGAGTGTGGGGAAACTCGCCTCAGAGAATATGTGTCATGTTCTTAGTCATTCGTCCTGTGTTGTAAGCCCAAGTCGCAGCCCCGCGGAGGGCAACACAAACAGGCGGGCAGCAGGAGGCTGCCGCGGCCAATACAAACAACAGAGAATATGTATGCGCAACACATGCACGCACACACACACACACACACACACACACACACACACACACACACACACACACACACACACACACACACACACACACACACACACGCACGTATGCAAATGATCAATGACTTTCATGATCATAACACATTAGCACATACTGTAGCACGTAGCACATTGGTAGGCATGCACACACACATTAACTGATGCCTGGACTGATGCAGCACTCTCTCGCTCTACTCTGTTTCTTTCTCCCTCCCTCATGCACGCACGGTCAGTCACACACACACACACACACACACACACACACACACATAGTCATTCATATAACAAATCACCTCACACTAACAGTTTAGAAGATGAAACATGAAGTGACAAATAAGGCTAATAGTGCTACTTCTGACTGAGGACATATTTGGTTAGAAGAATGATTGTCAGACACACACACACACACACACACACACACACACACACACACACACACACACACACACACACACACACACACAAAATATTAAATATAACTGGATGGAACAGAGTGCCTCCATTGTGATGTCATATACAGTATGTGACATAAATGGTCCATCAAATTCATGAGGTCAGCGCCTGAACGTGCCCATCCATCTCATATCGGGGGGCTGATTGATGGCAGTGGCCGTGCCCCATGGGGCCCCGCACCGGCCTGCTTCACCGCAGCACAGACACAGTGGCCGTGCCCCATGCACCGGCCTGCTTCACCGCAGCACAGACACAGTGGCCGTGCCCCATGGGGCCCCGCACCGGCCTGCTCCACCGCAGCACAGACACAGCTTTGTCAGCCATGGCGGAGGAGACCGGCACCGTTCGTTCACGTCGTCCATATTTGTACGTGATGATGGAGCACCTGTGACTTGAATAGAGGCTCCTGCCAGAGTCTGTTCATAGAGCCTGGTCGTTTCTCTGTGTGTGTGTGTGTGTGGGTGTGTGGGGGATGGGCCATCAGCCTTAGTTTTACTGATCATACTCCTGGCTGATTGTAAAGCACGTGAGCGGTGAGCGCATATTTTTATTTGGTTTTATTTGTATTTTCTTTGCAAATGTATATTGCAATAACACATAATGCCATACGCCTGGCACGGGATCTATGTGTTGAAGTGTCCCTGAGCAAGGCACTTAACCCCTACCAGCTCATCTGTAGAAGTAATTTCCCTCTCCCAGGGACCAAACCATGTCCACACTGATGGTATAGTCATGTAAAGGAGTCAAAGCATAGTACTCTGTATATATGACTGTGTCGCTTGCCGACAAGCACTGAACAGACACGTTGTTGACTCGAAGACGAGTTGTTGTCGGCGAGCAGTGGCACCCGCCATGCAATGGAGGATAGATGAAGCTTAAACTATTGCAATGTTTTCTCCAAGGTCTGAGGTAGTAATCACCTGCTGAGCTGAGAGCAGCTTTCTGGCTCTACGCTCGAGACAAAGGCGTCATTGTGACCAGTTAGATTCCACTGTTAGCCCCCCTGGGTGAGCTTAGAGCCTCCGTAGATATGGACTTCTGGCACACGCACTTACACACGTGCGCGGGGTGCACACACTATAGTATGCACACACTATAGTATGCACAAACATCAGGGCAAGCATATTGAAACATTTGTGTATCAACTATATGCACGTAAATGGAGGGTCTCTCCCCTTCTCTCTCTCGACAGTCTACACACACACACACACACACACACACACACACACACACACTTGTGCACACATGCACGTACACGCGCACGCACACACACACACACACACACACACACACACACACACACACACACACACACACGCACATTCACTGATGCCTGGTGTAGCTCACTCAACCTGCTCCTACAAGACTGCTAATCTCTCCATGTGCGTGAAGGCTTTCACACTTGCCAGCATAGCCCTCTCTCTCTCTCTCTTTCTCACACACACACACACACACACACACACACACACACACACACACACACACACACACGCCTATAGCTATACTTGTCATATGACGAATAGTGAAAGTAGCTGATCTGCAAGCTCGCATTGTGACATTTTGTGGCCTGTAGATCTAAAAATGTTGATTTATTTGTACTTTTCTGAACATTTGCCCTAAATGGGGACACGATGGCTAATGTGGTTACATTGTTTCAGTAGTAGCAACATCATTGTTTTTGGACAGAAACCTATACGTTTAGTTCAGTCCACAATTGTTACTTTTCATGTTCCAAAGGTTCCAATATAGTTAGTTACTTTGATTATCATTACAAGACACACATTAAACATTCAGCCCTATACACATTTCAGCCATTCCAGACTTTTATGAGTAGTTCTACATGAGTACTTTTTCTACCACTGGTTAAACCCACAGACAGACTTTACCACTTTCACTTTCCAAATCTTAAAAAAATAGTGAAAATGTTCACTTGTGTGACACTATTGCGCAACGACATAGGGCATCAATATCAAAATAAACTCAGCCAACAGCACCAATAGGCATTTTGAATTGTGCATGAAGGCACAATTCACTCATGACTAACATGTGGACTAATACCGCCATCTGCTGGAGAATGTGGGCTATAACTCTCTCTCTCTCTCTCTCTCTCTCTCTCTCTCTCTCTCTCTCTCTCTCTTGAGGTCAGTCTATCTGTCATAGGCCTACTGATGGGATCTCCATCCATGATATGCCCAATGCCCATATGGGTTGATTTGTCCATATATGGGCATATCGGTCGAACAGGCGTTCTGGACAACGGATGATCCGACATGCATTGGGAGGGTGTTGTATACAGAGTAGCCTATCTGTCCGTGTCACTCTTGTATCCATATATGGAGATTTCTGTATCTGTCTGTCCTTGTTTGTTATGGTTATCTGTCTGTGTCACTTTATACCCATATGGAGATTTCTGTATCTGTCCTATAGTCCATTATGGCTATCTCTGTATGTGTCTCTCCGTGTCCCTTTTATGCCCTTATATGGAGATCCTTAATGACCTTGATGTCATATATGCCCATAGGCCTATGCCCATATTTAACAGTCAATATGGACATATTGGGCGGAAAGCATGGTTCTGAACAACCGGATGTTGTCCATTTTGGGCCTACAAATTTATATAGGCATATATATACATTACATACATAGATCAGTGGTCGGATCGGCGGTTCTGGACGACCGCATCCAACACACTTCACGCCAGGCGCCACACTCCATTGGGACCTCCTTGGTGATGCAACAGTTTGAAAAGTCACAAGTGCATCTCGAGATATGCAAATAAAGGACATAAACACACGCAGAGATTTGCATATTTTATAGAAGGTTGACCTAATATATATTTCAAAAAAGAGAAAAACCTTCCAAGTAAGGGTCTGCACACTCCAGGGAACAGAGACGGACAACTTACTGCATCAACTTATTTATTAGCACTAATAATATATATATTTACCAATCTAGTAGAGTTTGCTATAGCAGATCTGCCATGGTTGGAGGTGGTCTTCCTACTCTTCCATTGAGAAATATGGTACTGCTTGAAGCTCATAATGTCACCCATGGACAAGCAGCGATTCCAGCAGTGGTAGATGTTTCTGTATCCCTGGGTTTGAATCTTGGGTATAGAACACACAGTAAAACCTTGCACTTAACCTTATTGCACCTATTTAGAGAGCCTAACCTAAAAAACTAAGGAAATGTAGGAAACGGAGATATTTAGCCTACTTGCGACCCATATCTGATGTGTCGTGTCAGTAATCTATTTCTCTAACTTTTATTCCAGCTTTGGGACAGTGGATCTGCGCCTGGCTAACTGGCTAAAAAGCATAGCCCAATGCGGGCAGCAGCGCAGCTTGTTGCTTTTCTATCTGAGAACATCATGGAATAGGCTCTCCCATAAACAGATGAAACACTCACTGAGTTATAATTTATTTTCTGGGAGCGAAGACACCTGATTGCTCTGATGAGGAAAGAAAAATAAAATACAAAATAAAACACTGTGACTAGAGTGAAAATTCTCCCACTTCAATTATTCTTGTATTAATCTAAATCACATAAGGGATTGAAAACCCATGAGATCAGTCCATCGCCACCAGATTAAAATGCTTGCACGCTTCAGTAGCATAGGGCTGGCTGCAAGCACATAATATGTTGTTCCATGACGAATAGCGAAAATAGCCGATATTCAATTTACAATTACAGTAGGCATCTAGCAGATGCTCCTATCCAGAGCGACTTAAAAGTGCGAGATCATAATAAGCATGAACCGTAATCAACATGTACAGTAGGCCAGGCATCACCAGTGTTTTGTACTGGGTGTGGGCAGCAAGGATGATATGGAGGGGAATCAGTGCACTGCATATGCTGGAGTTGCAATAGTTAAAGTGATTAATGTTTAAGTTGTGCGGCTTACTCCAGCTGATTGAATTTTAATGCAAAAACAAAACTGAGTTGTGTCAAACTGTCTGTTTCAGGCAGCTAGGTTTGCAGTATCCTGATGTGGTTGGCCTGCACACCTGGGGGACCCAAGGAAAAGTAAAAAATACTGTAACACTCTGAAGAGGTGGAATGGTATATTCCGGTAGAGTGTGTGTGTGTGTGTGTGTGTGTGTGTGTGTGTGTGTGTGTGTGTGTGTGTGTGTGTGTGTGTGTGTGTGTGTGTGTGTGTGTGTGTGTGTGTGTGTGTGTGTGTGTGTGTGTGTGTGTGTGTGTGTGTGTGTGTGTGTGTGTGTGTGTGTGTGTGTGTGTGTGTGTGTTTTACAAAATGACAAACAGGCTACACTATACAGCAGGCTTTTGAAACTGATAACCAGTTGCTCTAATAGTCACGATACTTGCTATAATATACTATAATCCTTTGAAGAGAAAGCTGTCATAGAATCAGCACTATAGTGTATTTGGTTGGGTGCATTGAGAAATATACCACTGAACTGACTGTACCGCTGCTTGTTGTCGTGCCACATACGATCCACTAGAGGGGGATGTAGCATCACATGTTCACGCTTCCACCAATAGACTGTAAAACAGGTTCCACTAGCCTACCTCTCACTCACAGCAATAGATTTTGTTGTTGACAGAATACTGTATTGATGCCAAAGACCTCTGTGTGCTATTTAATCTTAGCTTGGCTCCAGCCCCTGAATCGGCAGCCAAGCCCATTGAAATGAAAATTCAAGTTAAGTGTCAGACTAATTTAATCTACATTTACACCTTATTTTGGGTGATCTATTATGTTAGATGGAGGTACTCTGTTCCATCCAGTTATATTTAATATTGTGTGTGTGTGTGTGTGTGTGTGTGTGTGTGTGTGTGTGTGTGTGTGTGTGTGTGTGTGTGTGTGTGTGTGTGTGTGTGTGTGTGTGTGTTGCGAACGCAGTGAGCACTTACTATGAGACCTAGCAGATCATGTCTGTCTGTGTGTCTGTGTGTCTGTCCCGCTATCCAAATATGGAGTGTGTTGCATCAGCAATCACTCAGCTCCATATATGGGCACAAAACGGGCCAGGTCCACTCAGCTCCATATATGGGCACAAAAGGGGCCAGGTCCACATATACAGTAACAGCGGGACAGACACACAGACAGACAGACAGACAGACCATGATCTGCAGGGTCTCAGCTGCGTTCGCTTCCCGCGTTTGCGCGTCTTACTGGTGATAATGGTGAGGAGTCAGAACTGCAGTGGATTCCCCAATCTGATACAGGGAGAGAACTGACCTTCAGCCTAATTCTTCATAATTCTAGTGAATGTAGTGTCCCCTGTTGTCACTGCATGATCGTTCATTAGGGAAACCCTTGATACGATCTGTGTGAACTGCTTTCTGTTGCTCATTCATGTTTCCTCTTTCCAAAAAAAAACAAATACTGTAGGTGTTGTGTTGGGCCACGTACAGAGGGTTGTTGCACAGAACTTGGTTGCAATTTATTATCAGCTACAGACAGGGCAAGCCTTGAGGCAAACTTATTTATAGTCAATTGGGGAAACTCTCCAAGATTCTTAAAATGTCACCGCTAGCTGGCAAATGGAGCAAATCGATTGGATTCCAACAGTCAAGTTAGACATAAATTGAACTTTACACAGTGGATGTGGTGTTTGCTGTACACATTTAGTTGGATATGGAGGAATTTTAAGAAATATGACTCATTTGCAAATTGATGTAGCCTAGTTGTACCTATACAGTATAGTATAGTATAGTAGTATATAGGCCTCTCTATCTCATATGATTTAAGGAAGTTTAGTTTAGGAATAAAATAAATGGTAAATAGATGAAATGAGGCTATAAACTACATCATAACCTATACCATTACCATATAAAATTAATCAAGTTCATGAATTTACGGCAAGGGTTTTCTTTACAGTCAAAATGTTACTACAGTAGCCTAGGCTAATCTGTCTCTGTGTTTAGGTCAGGGATTCCCTTGCTATCAATCAACACCAGCTACACCACCCACACCATGACGCAAAGACAAGGAAGTATGTTCCATGCATCACGATTCTTCACGAAGATGTTTGAGGTGTGTCTCTTTGTTTGTTCACACGAACACGAACACGAACACACAGGGAGAAAAAGTGTGCAGTAGCCTAAGTGAGTGTGAGAGGGAAACGGAAGAGTGCGCGAGAGAGAAAGAGAGACCAGTTTCCCCTCCCACACTTCAATAATTGGAGTCATGGTTATTTGAGTTAAGCTAAGCCTGACGGTGGAAACTCAACATGGTTCAGGCTTTACTTATCAATGGCTGGGTTTCCCAAAGGAAATATGCATAGTGAGTATGCGTGTGGTTTTTCTCAACAACACCCCCTTTCACTGTGAACATAGATATTCCGTGCATAGATGTGCCACGGCCATCTACCGTGGCCTGGTATGGTAGACCTGAGGCCTATGGTACTAGGACTGAGGCCTATATTGGTAGGCTTGACCGTTCAATAAAATAATGCTGAATTAACTAGCTTGTATCGGTAACTTTGACTGCACAATAGCCTCCCATTTAACCTCCTTGTCTAGGCCTATATGTGTTAACCCACAATCTAATGTTATTCAATTTAATTCACTTGCACAATGGGACAGTAGTGTTTTCATATAGGCCGACATTTACCTTGCCGACATCACTTCGCCTCTGAAATTTAATTTAATATTTAGACTGCTGGACAGCTCTCTTCACTCTTAAAAAAATTATGATATATATATATATACAGTATATATATACTGTATATATATATGGCAATTTAATTTCTTTGATGATGAAGTAGGCATAAACAAACACAAAGTTTTATATTTAAATGAGATGAAGAAAGTCACCACTCACATCACACATTTTTCTGCGAATGGTTTGTGTAGGCTTTAAGGAAACAGGTTTGCTTCTAAATGTATTCATGCAGGAGGCCTTACATACGCAATGAGGACAGGTATGGCTGTGCTCTAGTCTATGTTGTTGTTTTTGACAGTGTTTCCCAAAAAAGGACATAGTGTCTGATTGGCAGCCAATTAGGCCGCTTCTGTTCTGGCTGTGCAACACAACACAACAGTCTTAAATTGACCTCTAAGGCCTGACTCACACGTGCACAACAGATTAATGTATAGCTGATGCATAAGACTTATTGACTGATGCAAGCTCGCAATTAATTTCCAATGGGAGTCACATGGTTTGACACAACATTTTTGTTGTATGAGGGGGAGGGGGGCAGTCGAAACACAGCCGAAAGCCGTACAACACAAATGTTGTGTCAAACCATGTGACTCCCATTGGAAATTAATTGCGAGCTTGCATCAGTCAATAAGTCTTATGCATTGGGGCAAGATGTAAACAAACCCTTTCTTTACATCTAGCATGCATCAATGTTGTATGCTAGATCGAAAGGTGTGAGTGAAGCCTAACCGATCTTGAAATGTCCTTGCTGCTCTATGATGGTGTTGATGATGCTCACATCTAAGTGATCTATACAGTAGAATGAGTAGATGCTCTCCAATCTGCAAGTCAACCAATTTGAACCAACCAGTTCATCGGTGCCCCATTGTGTGAACAAACTTTCCTCAGATAAATCGAACAAGAGCCTGAAGGCGACCACCATAGACTGAAAGTGAAACATGACATGGACTTTGGAGTTTCTTCTCTTACCCTTTCTGAACCATCATTAAATGACTATTCCAAAGTGAATTTCAATAGTTTGTAAGTGACAAAAGCAAATGCAAGGAGTGTTGGTCTTTCATTTTATTGAGGGCATACAAGAAAAGTAATTGACACTATCCATTTTAAAAACACTGTATCCCAAATATATATATTTCACAACAACCACAACAGACATCATCTCAACTGGATGTACAAAGGAACAACATTCTATACAGGCACTCTATAGAAGTATAATTAATTGCACAGCAATTACAATGATAATGTTATTACATTTCCATAGGAACTAACATTCAGAAGTTCATCAACAACTATACATCAAACAATTTAAATGTCTGCACAGTGCACACATACAGTACACTATAGTACATATCTATAAATTCCATAAATATCTGTCTGTCTGTATATTTGTCCTTCATAACTCCAGAACTGTTTATCCGATCGATTTCACACTTGCAAGTGTATTGCCGAGAGGACCCAAGGAAGTCACGTGTAAAATCCTTTCCGATCAGCGGTTCTCCAGAACCGGCCCACGGTGAACCAGCACGCAGGAATGTGCACTGCACTAGTCTTACAACATTCTTATTTGTGTCTCAACCACAGCAATTCATTTTTCATAAGATTACTCACAGTATATGTAAATGTAGACGCCGCTTCATTCCAAAGACATACAATCCCCAAACATTTAAGGTCAAGTGAATTCCTGTTCACAAAAATGTCCATTGTCATAAAAATATATATTTATAGATTATACTCAAAACCTCACTTACAAAATCATTATAGTATAAATAATTACAGTATGATTTTGACAAATCCTGGCTTTTTACTGTAGGTTGTTTTGTCTTTACAAACTGGATTCTACTGGAGTGAAAGCCTTTCCTTTTATCACTTGAGGTGACATCCTTGACACATCCTTCAAACATCCTGCGTCTTAGCCACACCAATAGCAAATACTGTACTGTACTGTATGTACACTACAGAGATGCTGAATGATATAGTACCACTGTATCACTTTCAATCACTGACCTGCAGTGTTGCTAAGATAACTGAGGATTCATGTTCAAGACATTAGACCATATTTTCACCCCACTTATCCTAACTCTTCTAAAGAGTCACACTTCACAGGGCAATGTCACAGACAACTTTGAAGTATATCACAGCTCAGAGAGTGAAGGGTAGTATTAAATTATAAAATAACCTTCCGTAACAGTTTAGCCACATGTCATGTGCTAGCTGTATTCTGTGGCGGGAGGCCCTCTCACAAACTTGTAGTAACTGGCCACGGCCCCCAGGTCGATATACAGAGAGCCCTTCCTCCTCATGTGGCCAGACTCCTCAGTATACAGGGAAGACTCTACGGAGAAAGAGCAGAGAGTTGTTAATTCTGGTAAGCATTATGTACTGTATTGTGTCTGCAATATTTGCACATGTGAGTGTCTGTGTGACCGCATTTGCACATGGATGCGTCCCCCCCCCAATTGAATTGCCCAAGAGCTACAGTAGCAGGCGTGTCAAAAGGAGCATGTGGTCTACCAGGCCTCACCCTGTGTGGTGTCTGTATGGTGGCTGTGCTGCCGCAGCATGGGGTGGTTGGCCTCGCCCAGTGCCGAGTCCAGGCTCCAGCAGCGCGGCTGCTCCTCCCTGGGCGGGTTGATGGCCTCGTCCCTCAGCAGCTCCGTGGCTGAACTCCGCAGGGCAGGGTTCCTCTCCAGAGCTCGCGTTAGGAAGGTGCGCATGGTCAGGCTGCAGTCCTCCGCTAGGTCTTCTAGAGGAGGCGCCTGCTTGTGGATCTAGTTTGTGGGTGTGTGTGTATGGGGGGAGGGAGGATAGCAAAATTGTTGTCAGTAAAAACCACAGAAAATGCAAAAAAGTGGAGTGCAACTGCGCAGGTTGCAGGCAGCAGTATCAGTCAAGTAGCCATGTGCAAGTCCTCTAACAGGCGTCGACTCAATCCTTTGTTTCTTGTTTGAGCGTCACTGTGTAGTAGCGTGTACTATTACTTTGGTTGAGATCAAGGAGGAGTTCTCAAGCGCAGACCGTTGGGAGAGAGTAAATACCGGTACTCTAAAAACAGCCTCCACATGAGTGGTTACATGAGGAAGTGAGTCACCCTGTAAGTTAAATCCAGAGGCCGATAACCCACTTCAGAAAACAAAACCTCTGTCATGGAAACCTTTTCAAAGAGCCAAATGGAAGCGGCAATAGGCTGACAGGCTGACTCACTAGGCCCTGGAGGTATATGTGCTACAAACTAGAGTCAAGAGTCAACAAGAGTCAATGTCATGCTTTAATATCTTATGATAATCTTAGCTGTGGAAAATTGCAGAACAAGGTCATGGAAAACATTTTTTTAGACACACGATGTTGCTGTGCACCTTGCTGAGGATTTAGTTGTGTGATAAGACAAATGACCATGGCATGGCTATGCGCCTACTGCATGACCTCCTTACAGAGAAGTAAAAACTAAAACCATACAAACATTTATCATTCCTTTGCATTCTGCACAGCAGTCATTTATATGCACATTACTTACAATGTAGAGATATGATGGGTAGGAGGTGCGTGGGTATCTCCTCACCCAGGGGGGGCTACCGGTCTGCATGTGGATGATAGTGGTGCCAAGGCTGTAGATGTCCGTCTTGGTGTTATGTCCCCGACACAAAACAACCTCTGGACTCATGTACATCTGTGAGATGGCAAGGTTGAATAAAGCATGCTGTTATTACAACGGTTAAATGAGGGCAGAACTGCAGTTCCTCTTTTATCAGTTCCAGTAAATTAAATTATTCAGGAGAAACAACCAAAAAACAAAAAAACAAGCTTATGATAATGCTGCACAATGTTGCACATACTGCATACAATGGGACTTGTTTGACATAATATGTGACACAGCAAACTGCCCAAAATTCAGATCTAGGCTCAGCATGGCCATGGGCTAATGTGTGCATGACTCCCTCTGTATAAAATCCTATAGAGCATTTCATATGGAAAAGCTTCATGTACGGTATATGTTTTATATTTCTAATTTGATATTTACATTTATTTTTTATCAGGAGTTACCCCTGAAGATGTTGACCTTGTATATCAGGGGAGTGCATAAAATGCAGTGGCCCAAACAACTAACATTACTAAAGCCCATATTTTAGTATGCTGGAAATTCCACTCAGTTGCACATGTTAATGTCATGTTAATGTCAGCCAGAACAGCCCAGTATTGCTAGCTGTCTGTTAGCTAGGTCCCTCTCCTTGTTATTACCACTGGGCGTCTGCCCTGGGACTTTCCACAAGCCAAGCCACAATGCAGACGGACGCACATGTCATACACACACACACACACACACACACACACACACACACACACACACAGGGGCCAAAATACAGGGACAAAGTAGGGACAGTACAAGAGAAGAGGGATCTCGAGTTCTTGTTACCATCATTCTAGTCTGTATACAGTACTGTATGCCTCCGACTCATTTTCTAGTTGTTTTTCCTGTTTGGCTAACACTATGTATATACACTAAGTATTTGTGTAAGTTTAACTGGTACACTGATCCGTGCATTAATGCTCGCAAGAAATTAGCTCTCTCCCACATTTTCTGCAGATAGTTTTGTTTAACTGACAGGCAAGTGCTGACAAGACTCTAGACTAAATTGTACAGAAAAGGGGAGTTGTACAGAAAACCCCAATCGCAAACAAGGAAGACAGCTGTTTTTTGGTTTTGTTTTTAGGTAGATAGAAACACCTATAAACAGTGTTTGAAACACAGCAGGAAGTGATTGGCTTTACTGTAGCAATGGGTTGTATTGAAGTTTTAGTATTACTCTCACCTCTGTGCCCCTCAGGTCTCTGGGGATGTACATCTCCTCTGTCATCTGCACGGTCAGGCCAAAGTCCACCAACACTGCCTTGTCTGACATCAGGACAATATTACTGGCTAAGGAGAAAAGGAAGAAAAAAACAAATTAATATTGACTGTGTATCAAAGAGGATATTGCCAAGAAGCTACTTCCTCATTGCTGAAGTTATTGTTAGTCGATGGGCGTGTCAGCTAACATTTGAGGAAATTAACACTGCTGAACATGAACAGTAGTTAAAGAGTTCTCAACCATGCTGCTGTTCAGCAGCCTTATACTGTGTTTACACTGGAGCAGCATTATGTGGGGAAAGGGCATTGGCGTCTTCAAAGTAGTTACTGAGAAAGCCAAACAAGCATTTGGCATGCTTTGAGGCAGCACACAATTTGACAGATAATTTAAAGGCAGGCGTTTCCAAAAGCGCTCACCCTTCTCTTTCGTTACCTCACTGAGGTGAAATTACATATTTTGACTGGAGGCAGGAAACACAGAGGACCACAGCGGCACGTCACAGGCCTGGGCCACAAAGCACACCATTGTCATAACTCTCCTGGCTGCAGCCTACATTTAACCCTTCTACACGGAGGGCGCAGGGGAAGGAGGGAGGATCTGGCTGGAAATTCCAGACACCAAAGAGCCTTTAGGTTGTGACTGGCTGACAGACTGCTGTGGATGCGGAGCTTTGATCCCCGGGCTGAGATTAGCTCTCATCAGAGGAACCCAGCTGCATTAACTCGACCTAGCTAGCTTCCTGTGTTGCTCTCTGTTAAGTACATACTGTAACAGAATTCAACATTGCTATTATCAGCAATAACAAATACAACGCTTACTGTGACGCAAACCAAATTGAAACCCTGACCCTAACGTGCAATAAAACACATTATGTATCACTGTTTGCTTAATATGGTCTGGTCATTGGCTGTTCCTCACCAGATTGAACCTCATCCTGCAGGCTACCACTGTATGGCTCTAAAGCCCCACACACACCGTCTGCGAACGCCACGCGTCAAAACAGCCGCCTCCGTTATTTTCAATGAACCTATCCCACACCGGCCGCGTCCGACGCGCGTTCACGGCTCGCCTGACGCTCCGATACGCCACTGTTCTATTTTCCAGGCGTTGCCGCGTCGCTGCGCACCCGGTGTGTGTCGGGCTTAAGCAGAACTACCAGCATATGGCCTGTAGCTTTCCTTCTAAATATAATGTTTTAAGACTGTTGTCACAAGGGTATCACAAAGAGTGTCAGCAACAATGTTTTTTTCCCTGAGCCAAACAAAGCCCTGAACGAGGACATTTCTCAGTGTGCTAAAATGTTAAATCCTTACTTTCTTAAAACATTAAGATTGCTATCTCTGTTGTTGCATATTGTTATTGTTAGTACAGTCTGCAGAGGATGCCGCGCCAACATTTAGCTGATTATGCTTGTATGAGTGAGTGACAAATAAAGCCTCTCTAATCTTGAATCACATCATCAAATGCAGATGAGAGGAAGAGTTTGCATGCCTTATATTTGTCACGCTTACGTTTGATGTCGTGGTGAATGATGTTGTGGGAGTGCAAGAACTCCAGGCCGCGGAGAACCTGCTTCGTTACCCAGATGATCTCGAACTCTCTCATGGGCCCACAGCTCTCCAGCTTCTCCAGGACGGAGCCGCCCTCGCCAGCCTCCATGAAGAGGTGGACGTGTTGATCCCACAGCAGAGCGCCATAGAGCTCAGCGATGTTCTCGTGGCGGAAACGTGCCTGTATCTCCACTTCGGCAGCTTTGAAGTTCTCCATGGGGATCTAGGACAATAGCATGCAAGGAAATTAACTATTGTACAATGTCCACACAACATCCTATAGATTTGTCCCCTGTGTCATCAGTTCTACCGAGAAAACCACTTTGATGACCAATAGAATCATCTTTCCATCGACTGGACAATCTTGTATTATGCATGAGATTAACTGAATTACTGGGTAGTGAACTCACGCCACTAAGCTTTTTCCAGCTGTGTGTGTGACACTGTGTGTGATGGTGTCTACTGTCAACATTGTATAATGTAAACATAGCAGTTGCTGTGACAATGCCAGACTGGGAAGCCACCCGACCTTGTCTGCTAATAATTCCCACTTCGGGAAACACCAAATATATAAGGCCCCTTTGTGAAAGGGACTGAATAACACACGTACTGTATACGTAAATAGAATTGAGTAATTTCATCGACTGTAGTGGGACATTGTTAATAGAGGGAGCTCAAATCAATTGCACGCACGCGCACAGCCGCACACACACACACACACACACACACACACACACACACACACACACGCACGCACACACACACTATTCTGAATAATGTTGAAACTAACTAACTTGGTGTCAGACTACTAGACTCGACAGGTCTAGTAAATGAATTGTAGAGGCAGTTATTTCCCCCCTGAACAATGATCCTCTTTGCGGCTCATTATCAGTGTATGCAAAGTCCAAACATGAATAATGTCATATTTATGTGAGATTCAGTAGCAAAACACTCTTAGCAGTGTCTAAACAAGGGTACTAACTTGTTACGGTCTACGGAAGTACACCACAACATTCTTGGCTCTCAAGTTATGAGTTAACAGTTATGAGACATTCTCTCTGGCTGGATTCCAATCATTGCTCGGCAGCAGGACTCACCAGTTTGCATGCCATTCTCTTCCTGGTTTTGGCGTCCTGAGCCAGATGGACTTTCCCAAAGGAGCCTTTAGGCACAAGACCTGAGCCATAATTCTTGTAAGATAACGTCCACTGAAACAGGACCACGTCCATATTAATTTGATAGCGTCCATTCTTGACAGCCATATCCTTCTGCAAGCAAAAGGCAGATACAAAAAAGGTTGCAGCTTCTCTGTCCAAAATGTATTACATAAAAGCATAAACACACTGAGCTCAGTGGCCGTATGTCTGCCCTGAGATTGGGAGGATGGGGTTCAATCCCACGGTAGGGTCATACCAATCACTATAAAAAATGGGACCCCTTCTTGGCACTCAGCATCAAGGGTCCCTGTTACATACAATAAAAACATTTAATAACACGATTAATATCCCTTATAAAAGTAACTCTTCTCCATTAGCTGTATTCTATAATTCTGCCTAAAGAAAGTAACATTAGGAATTTGGAACTGCATCTCTAGAGCAGGTGTTCCCAAACTTTTTTGGACCAGGTACCCCTTTTGGGGTAGATATTTTTCCAGGTACCCCCTCATCCTCGCAACACGGATAACAATATATTTACAACCACAAGCAGTGTTTCCTGCAGGAAAAAGCTCTGTATACAGACGTCTAAATGTAGACGTCTAAATGTGTACGTCTAAATGTAGACGTCTAAATGTGTACGTCTTCTCTTATGGGGGTCCCTGGCATATATTTTCAAATGGGGGTCCACAGGCTAAGTAGTGTCAATTTGGGGGTCCTTGACATGAAAAAGTTTGGGAACCACTGCTTTAAACACTTTAGCACTTTATGAACATGAACAAAATAGATGGGTCCCCCCTGGAACTCCCTCAGGTACCCCTGGGGGTCCCCGGACCCCACTTTGGGAACCACTGCTCTAGAGAACCCACATGATTATACTTCCTCTGTTTGTTTGCTCAGCTATGCCTAGTACTGTTCTATGACAGTAGTGACTGTTTCTTCAGCTCCTAAGCAATCAACAGACCCTCATGTGTCATGCAACATGTCTGTTTCCTAGTTGTAGCTGTGGCCAGGTATAAAAACTGTGTAGTGTACCAGACTGGGTTTCCATTGCATTTACAGGTCATGTACGTTTTGGCTCCTTACTCAAGTTAAATCACTCCTACTTTTGTCTGAATTCTTGTCTTGCCTCATTTGTGCATATTATATTATGTTTGAGCATCCACATCTGCATTCAGACAGTCCTGGCACATTGCAAAGCTTTTCTTTGCTAGTTGCTATGTAGTTAAACAATGAATGAAGGATGAATGAATGATTTTACTGTGCCATATCAAAACATATCAATACTTGACCACAGTCAGTAGGTTTTACCTTATTCAGAAGTACTCCCATCTCCTGTTGTAGGTGCTGTAGCGCTGCCGGCTGCATGTCAGAGACGAGGTTCACAAATGACAGGAGGTCTGACACTGTCCCATACCTCACACCACCACCACCATGAACCTTCTCTTCATTCCCCGAATCTGCCGAGTCCACTGCCTCTTCATTCTGGTCCATCTCCTCCTGAGATAGACTGTCTTCTTCTTCTAATGACAAACCTAGTTCTTCTTCCTGGACTCCCTTCGCGTGGTAAAGATTCTCCACAGCGTCAATGATATCCTCAATGTTCATGTGAGCCAGCAGGAGTTCAATTCCATTGTCATACTCCATCATATTCATCCCTGTCTTGTTCTCCTCAATATCCTGGCTCTGCAAGGCGACATTGCTCAAATTAGGTCAATGGTCTTTCGTTTCAGAGAAACAAAGACCCAGCAAGTCTGTTTCATTGTTAAGAAAATCTATGTATGTGTCTGTAAGTGCAGAGCATGAGACATAAAAGCCTGCTAGAGTGATAAGAGGAGGGACTTCTTTCACTTTTCTCCCCAGTGAAAGATCATTTCAACACTTCCCACAACACTTTGGGAAGCCCCGGGGCCGGGGAGCTTCTTGCCTAATGTTTTCCTAGTGATTCAAACCTGATGTTTGCATAGTGATTCAAAGCCCACAGTGCTGCTGATCATGTAAATATCAAATGTATGTTTTTAAGGCGTACCGCCGCCGCTGTTATGTTAGCACAATGTATTATTTATGCACGGCTATAGGTTAGATGTCACGTTGACGTTGACGATCACAGTAGCTACAGGTTTACGAGGTGCTCACAGCAAAATGATAAATCCCCAGACAGTTATATAACCCCGAGAGCGAGTATACAAACGACAAAGGTAACCAAATTAAACTGTAGTTCTGGCAATTTTAGCCACGGACAGAGCAAACTTTAAGGAATGTTTAACTTTAAAATTACGTACCTGCATGTTGTGTGAGGAGCTCAGTTGGAGTGCGCTCTCTCCATAGTGCGTGCTGCTGTTGTGTGCGCACACTGAGCATACAGAGATTACAGACACAGAGACAGACTGACTGACGCAACATGGAAGCAAACGACTAACAACAGGGATGTTATGTCGTAGATAGAAAAGTCTTGCGGGGGAGTTGTTTAGACACCCGAGTTTAACGTCATCTGCTGCGGGCGGCTTCTTCCAATCATTCGATTAGTTTCGTTTTCCATTTTCCCTTTCTTTTAATTTTCAAGTTAACTTCTAGGGTTTTATCCCTATTGCGTTTTACTTTTCATCATGTGTGGTCGAAATTTTGGGTACAACTATAGTGATCCTCTCTATGTAGTATGTACCGGTAGTACAATAGCAATGAAACAACTTTTAGCAATGAAACATATTTAAATTCATAATTTATGTATTTATTAAAAGTTAATTAAAAGTATAAGAAAGTTGTTTTTCATCGTAACAATGATCATGTACAGTTAGCCATGGTTCACATGACGCTCGTTGAGTGTCATGATAATCATGACAGTCATGTTTCAGGGGCAGGGCTAATGTATACAGTATACTTGGGGTTTGCAAATGCATGAATATTGGAACAGAACTCCATATGGAGATATCCGACATACCATAACCACTAAAACCACCTATCCAAGTCTGACTCTGACATCACAATCAATCTACAGAGACATATAGTGCTGAGATCATGCTAATGCAGAACTCCATATATGATGATCCGGACGGTTCATCATACGGACTGGCACTGCAGGCATCATCATCGTGACAAAACTGACAATCATCCAGCCACGAAGCCTTATATAAAGAGTGTCGATAAGTTTTTGCCAGCAATATTACCGGTATGTTAACTTGCTTCTTGTTAATTGCACAACAGAAAAGTGAAGATTTTGATCATGCTTCACATGTGTCTGTTCACTCTGTTGTCACTGACTGACTGCTTCACATGACAGCGATTTCCTCGCGACTCGCGTCTGAGTAGCCACACTTGCAATTTCTAGTTTCTTCATAGATTATGGTATTATTACGTTTTGACATTTTTCTTTTGAGTTTTGTTCACTCCCAGTTGCCATAGAACAGACGCGCACGCATGCGCCCTAACCTCAGGTTGACAGCAACAATGGCGTCCTCCATCAGTATGTGCAGGTTGCATATGGGAGGAAGGAGCGCCTTGGCAAAGTGTCTTTTTAAAAAGCTTGATGCGAGGATTCAGAGACACCTGGGAACGAATGTTGTTGCGGCACGAGAGGAAAATGTTAAGAAAGATGTAACACTAACAGGTCAGTATTAACTCCTGCAGTCAGAGAGAGAGAGAGGGAGAGCAACCAACGAGTCTTGGCTCAAGTCAATATTATCTGTCAGTGTGTTTGTGTCATGACATGTATGAGTATTGAAGAAATACACTCCTCAATGTCAAGTATGACAATCAAGTATGACAATGTTTTATCGAGTCTGACTTTTGCTTGTCAGACTCGATACAAATAAATACATAAAATACATCTATCTACGACTATGATAATCTTGATCCAAGGCTATTAATGACCCCACATAGCGTGCAAGCTACCAAGCCCATTTTGAAATGAATGGCATGCCACATGCCAGGCATGGCAGCACATTTTTATCGGCATAGCTTCGTGACATTTTCTTTTCTTTCTTTTCTTTTCCCAATTTAAGACCCTTCGATGAATTGAGTACCGGTATGAAGGAACCCAATGGAAACAATAGCAATAGCTTTCTTAGGTTTAAATCCTCTTGACCTTGTATTATTATTGAACTGCGTTTTTATGCATACTGTCAGTTGGTGTGGTGGTAACTTTTATTTTGTACTGTTTATAATCATAAGATGCATTACAAGTTGATAGTGATTGATTGATTTCTTTGGTTCTTTCTCATCAGAACAAAGGGCTGAATACAGGTCGTTTGAAGCTGTCCAGACAGAGAGACTAGAACAGGCTGAGAGGTCTGTGCTCATCAGCTGTCCGAAAAACTTGAACGAAAAAAAGGTCCTCTCGTATCTATCGAAACATGGGAATATCAAGAAGTGCTTCTTTTATGAAAACTATGTAAGTAGATCAAGTACCACTGCATAATAGGTGCTAAATAGTCTAAATAGCGAAATTAAATGTACAGTATGTGCTCAGCTGACTGCTGAGCGTAATGCGTGTACACATTTTTAAGCTACTTCTTACATTTTGTTTGCTTCTGCAGGGAATATATGCGGTGGTGGAGTATGCGAACAAGGACAGCATTGCCTCGTTACACAAAGGAACTGCTATCCCCAGTGTCAACCATGAGTCCATGGTGCCTTTCAAATCCAGGCTGCTGGCCCTGAAGAGTTTTGACCCACCAAACAGCAAGGGAGGCGTACAGTTCCAACCACAGACCACCATCCCTATCAACCTGCTCGTACAGAAGCTGTCTAACGAAGAGAGTGTAAGTAGTCACTGGCGCAGTGTTGCTCTGAATTCCATGGCAGCACTGACAATATCTGTCCGTATCTGTTTTGACCACTCACTGTGGAGGACAGGACACAGACACACCATATCTCTGTCTGTTGGAGGGTGCGAGAGGTTGGGTTTTTGCGTTTGTGCCGCTGCATCGCTTTATGTGGCAGCATGCACAATAGAGCATTATTATACATGGCAAAGCATGACATATCCATCTGTCTCCCATTTATGTCATCAACACTACATCGGTAGTAAGAGAAGTTTATGACGACATCAGGGATCACTGTATCTATATCGGGTAGATTGGGAGAATAGTAGTGGTTATCGCACTGGGTGCTGTGAGGTACTGTGACAACAACAGGTATTGAATAAACAGGCGGGTCATGCATTCCCAACTTGCATCCATTATTAATAGTACTGTGCTAACGGAGTACCGCCCTGGCTACCCTAACAACGGTTACAGCGATTAAGTATAAAGGGTATTTGCCTAACTGGGTGGGGCATGCATTCCCTCTCTTACATCGTTCCAGATTTATTTAGTTGAATTAGTTCCAAACTTGTGTGTGTGTGTGTGTGTGTGTGTGTGTGTGTGTGTGTGTGTGTGTGTGTGTGTGTGTGTGTGTGTGTGTGTGTGTGTGTGTGTGTGTGTGTGTGTGTGTGTGTGTGTGTGTGTGTGTGTGTGTGTGTGTGTGTGTGTGTGTGTGTGCGCGCGCACTGTGCAGACTATTTAGGATTTAAATAGAAATTGATCATCCATATTCTTGCATTGTATGGTGATACAAACTAAAGTAAATCTTTTAGCACACACATTTACAGTGGATTCTAACAATGTAGACATTGCTAAACCTGGTTCTGCTTTTATAAAAAGTAAAAGTCAACATTCTAGCCCAGCAAAATATCCCAAAAGGGGCGTAAACATTTGTTGCTTCCAGCCCGCATCCTTGTTGTGGGGCAAGTAGGACCCTGCAGACACAGGTCAATCACTTTGCTAGAGTGACATGATGAGCTTGTAGCCTAAGCAGTGACTTTTCCATGTTATTACACTACTTTAATGGTGCAGATTTGCAATTTTGCTCGGTTCATACTTGTGCCATAACAGAAGGACTTTAGAAGGAAAGATTTTATTGTCTGGACTTTCTATCAAACAATCAAGTTTCAAGCAAATGTGCACTGAAGGCGCTGACGGCGCACAGAACCATGGATGCATAACAGCCAAGCACTGGTCATTTAATTAAGCCACATACGCATTTATATAATCAATAAGGTTTCTATTTTAATTGGGTGTCTAGCTGGTCATGTCATAATTTTATTTATATATCACTATTAGTATAATTGTAATCCATCTACTACCTAGTAGTGAGCTTGCAGATCAGCTATTTTCAATGAACAGAACCACCCGATCAACATTGTATTGTATCTTGTTAAAGTGTTATTGATTAATGTATTCATTCGTTTATGAACACCCAGAAAATAGCCAAAACGTCACTGCTCTGCAAAAGATGTAAAAGTAGGTCACTGTCAATTAACTACCGGTAGCGGTAGCTTATTAAAATAGCCAATATATACCCTGGTAAGCTGCAGATCAGCTATTTGCAATGAACAGAGTTACGTGGTACGTTGATAAGTGTAACTGTTTTTGAATCATAGCCTACCATGTGTTATCATAGGCAAATGGGCAGTCATTACTGTAACCTACATTGTCAACATTTGAGCACCCACCAGCAGATGTAAAATAAACATGGGGCATGAAAGATTTCTGCAGATGTTTCCTAAGCAATTACATGTATAATAGTTAATTTCTTCAATAAATAAGGTATCAGTTGTTGTAGCCTTGAAAGTGGGGCAGTAGCTGTCAAAATCATCTTTCCATTCTGTGTGTGAGTGTGTTCATAATATCCCCGATTTTGCGACGATAAAGCCCTCTTCCTAATGGCTGTATGTATGTTGAGCGTAAGCCTTGTCTTTCCATTAGTTTTCCGTTCAATCTTTAGTCTGCAAATGAGTAATTTTACAAACGCAAAGCGTGTGAATTCACTCAGCTCTGGTTCAGTTTGCCCCACGACACGGCGAGGGGGTGGAGGTCAGAGATCTATGACGAGTCGTTGCTGGAAACTATTGATTTTACTATTTGAATAAGAAGATCAGGATTTAATTGAATCTTTTTCCTTTTCTTTTAGTGATCTGGTCTCTTGGCCTGGGTTAGTGTGTGCCAATTTTAGAAGAAGTGCTGCTTGGGTTATGTCAAGGTTAAAAAGTATGAAGTATGCAACATCACTTCAGAGTCTTGATGTGTTCTGATGGCATTGATTTTGGTTTCCTTTTTTGTTGTGACAGTCACAGAGGGAGATTCATGAGATCAAAGAAATTGCTTGAAAGCTATTTGAAAGTTCAGGGGAAATACCTATTCTTGCATGCATAGCTGCCAACCCGATTGTCACAGGAGTCTTCCTGTTTTTATTCTTTTTAACCCTTTCTCCCGGTGTGTTCCCAATTGATAATGTCTCCTGTTAACCGCTTGAACCCCAGCATCAATATTTTGGGTGGAATAAGCCGATCTTTATGCTCATAATGCATCGTCTTTTGTTTTGCAAAAAGTGTGTGTAGAGTATAGACATAAAAGTCACACCCGTGTGAAGTGAACTTATCGATTGATTAACCGGTTAGTTGGTAAGCAGCGTTTATTTATTTTTTAGAATCTTAATTTCTAATGTCTAACATAAAAAATCACACTTTGCTGATATACAGAAAGAATAAAAAAGGATTATTATATTCCTTAATCAAATAGTTATTTGACCATTTGCCATACGGGGCCGATTAATTTGATTAGTTATTAACTGTTAAGTTTAAACGACTAATTTCTTAACGGCGATTAACGAATAACTATTAACATCCCTAGTCCTCACTTTTCTGTCCTCACTAGCCCCTCCTATATACAGGTGTAATGATTGTCTTTAAGTTCAATGTTTGTTTTTTAAACGCCATTGACAATGAAGGGAACATTTACGTCATATTGTAACTCATTATATCATGTCTCTTTATTGTTAATGGCATTTAATGTTTGTGTTGGCACCGTTTGTTTTACATCACCTAATCAACATGAGTTAGACTTTAGCGCCCCTCACTTCACAATGGTATGATTTCTATTTAGCTATTGTTATAGGTTTTCGTCTTACACAAACATTAAATTCCCATTGACAGTGAATGGATAATTTACGTCATATGTGTCTGAGCAAATCGGTATTTTTGTCTTACACAAACATTAAATTCTCATCCATTCTCAATGGAGAATTACGCCATGTACGATGATAAGAGCGCCCCTCACTTAACACGGGTGTGATTTTTATCCTCACATTCCGTGCTCAGCCAATCAAATCATATATAAGGTACACACAAAGCTGGGCTTAGGAGGGGCTAGCACCCCTCAAAAAAGCAGTCCAAGTACAGCGCCAACTCTGTTCCAGTTTACCAAGTGATTAATCGGTTAATCCCCTGATTTCATGTGCAGTGGACGTGCAAACAACCCTGCCAGTGAAAATGAATTATACCGTTTCAAAGAAAAAAATACATTTATAAATTGCAGTTACATGGTGTGACTGTGAGATCTTCCCCTTTTTAACCCTTATACGTTAAACCCTTATATGTTCTAAAAGCTAGTCACACACACATTAGATGATAAATGACTCACAATGTTTTCACTACGTTTAGATGTTGTCTTTTGATCACTTTTTTGTACCTTCCCTATTTTGTATTCATATGTTATTGTGAGCTATGAATTATAGCACTTAGCTTAATTATAGCTATTATGACTTAATTATTTATATGGGGTAGAGGAGGTTGAGCGTAGGCCATCAGCCTTTTTCACAGACTAATTATGCTCATTGACAAGAAGAGCCACTTCTGTGCCAAGTGTGTATGACTTTAAATGGTGTCGGTGCTCTATAAAGTAAGTAAAGTAAGCCTCACCGAGCTATAGGGTAGAAGCCTATCTTCTGTTTCTACTCTGTAATGTAGCATGAGGCAGCTTGATGTATGAATACACCTCCTTCACATGACATTAGCATATCACTCCCAATCCAACGCTTGATGCTGTGTGCCAAGCAGGGGACATTGGGTCTGCAGCCACTGCCAGCGTTTTCGTACACTAACCGCAGGGCCACTCTTTTGCTCTAGTTATGTACCTGGGTGGGATACAATGAATATACAATATACATACAGTACATGTCTTTTTAGGCAGGGGTTTTCAACTGATTGTCAGTCAGGAAAAAGTTGCAGAGTTGCTCTATTCTTGGCTATAGTGGTTGACAGGGACATGTTCTTTTCTGGCTCTAAAACCTAGCCATGTAACCTAGCCCCTACCACCAGTTGAAAACCCCTGTTATAAGGGATTCACCTCTTATAGTTACCGTATTCAAGCCTGGAAACCATGGAAAAGCACAAAGTGATATTTTCTTGCATTGCATGCTTGATAAATGGTGCATTTACACTATAGCACCTTCATCCAAGGCGCTTTACAGAGAATCAGAGATTGTGCATTACATGTAATACATTCACAGTTTCACACACAGTCACACATTCACACACCGATGCCGGAAGAAATCATGCAAAGCACCAACCTTCACAATTCAGGATTCAGAGTCTTGCTCAAGGGCACTTTAACACTAACTCTGGGGGAGCGCAGGTTCGAACTGGGAACCTTGCGGTTGCCATCCGGTCACTCTACCGCTGAGCCACTACCTCCCCATGTGCAATAACCTTCACGGACCACCAGTTGAAAACCCCTGTTTTAAGGGATTCGCCTCTTTTCGTTATTCAAGCCTGGAAGCCATGGAAAAGCAGAAAGTGATAGTTGCTTGCATTGCTTGCTTGATAAGTAAAACATAAAAAATACAAACAATTACCAAGAGCAAAAAAAACATAACAGGGCAACATAAAGACGTAATGCAGTGGAAACAGCAACTCAACACCAAGGAGTAAAGGTTTCAAACGTGATTTACAGGCAAGGTTTTGGAATCTTTAACATGAGGTGGAAGATCGGGAAATGATCTACCTACCCTATTGGCCTGAATATAACTTAAGACAGTTTTTTTCCCCAAATGGAAATATCCTAAAAAACGTATTATAATCAGGAACTAGACTATTTGACAATCAGTGGAGTGTTGTGTTTACATTTCTTCCTATTCGCTGTGTTGCCCTCAGATAAGCCAGCAGATCACCACCCTGAGGGAATCCTACCAGCTGACGGAGGAGAACACGCGCCTACGCTTCCTGGTCTGCTCCCTGCTCAACGACATCGCTGCTGCATATTTCCCAGAATGCACCGTCAGGCCGTTCGGGTCATCTGTGAATGGCCTTGGAAAACTGGGCTGTGACCTGGACATGTTTCTAGATCTGGACGGCATCAGTGGAAGGAACATGAAGTTGGTAAGTTAAAGTTAGGCAGCGTTTTTCAGTGGTTCTCAAAGTGGGGTCCGGGGAACCCCAGGGGGTCCTTGATGGAGTTGGGGCGGTCCCCAGTTAAATGATGGTTAGGAACCAAATGGACCCTTTTGGCTCTGTAACTCAGAGATTGTACAATTCGGACCAAATGGTCCATTTGGTTCCATTTGTACACTCAGAGTTAACAGAGAGAGAGATAATATATGATCTCACCCAGCATCACTTCTTCAGTGTTTACTTGAAATTTCAATAACTTCTGCTTTTTTTGTCACACCGTGGTTTAGAGGACCTGACACCTACATGTATTTCTTCATCCTCACAACTTCCTGTACGCGACAAATGCCCTACAAACGTGTATGTCTCTGTGCCAAACGCCATGCACTATAAGATGACATCCCAAAGTCATGAGGCTAGGCTATGTTAAATTGAGAACTTAAGTGGAAAGATACGAGCATTTGTAGTTCGGAAGTGGCATCAGTGTTGATTCAGGCTTTTATGTGGTGCATTCAATAAATAGAGTAATTAAACGATGATGAGTCAGACTATCACAGTTAATATTATATTGTATCCCCCTCTATTTGGTTGCAGAGCAGAGGATAGTTTGTTTAAATGCTGTGGGAACGTCTGGTTCAGATAATAGTGTTTGCCTACTGTAGATGTGATCCAGGGAAAGCCCCTCTGAAGCCTTTATCTCTGCTGCTTACTAAGAGGGTAAACATACTGTTGACTCGATACTGTAGGTGAGAAATGCACTACAAAGCACAGTGTCGTCATGTTGGAAGACCAGATTGTATACAGTAGCAGCACAACACACAAATGTCAGATTCGCTTGGGATTGGAAGGATTCAAGAATCGGCAGATTCTTGATGGCCCTGAATTATTCATAGGTGTGTTTTGGCCATGATTACATTGATCAAACCAATCGGTGTCGGCTGCTATTACTTTTAAGAACAAAGCTGCGCCCTGCGTGAGGCACAATGCTATCTATTATCTAAGTGGCGAGATCAAAAGAGCACAGAATGCTTTGAAGATGTCCTGCATGAAGAGAAGCGATCACTAATGTGATTTGATTTCGTCAGGAGACGCGGGTGGTGAATCAAAAGCTCTCTGCTCACCGAAAAATCACATTGAAAGAGATATGTCCAGTGGCTGTCAGAATGAATGTAGCCTCTGCCCAATCATGTCTCTTGTCCAACAGACATCTGTGATATCTTGACATATCAACTAATATTCACATTCACACTTCTTGCTCTCCAAAGCTAACCCTGTTGTGCCGTCTTCCCCCAGCCTAAAGCGGGCTTTTCCCTAGAGTACCAGATGAAGCAGGACAACTCGGAGCGGGCCGTCACGCAGAACATCCTGTCTGTCATCGGGGACTGTGTGAACCATTTTGGGGCCGGCTGCGTCGGGGTGGTGAAGATCCTGAACGCCCGCTGTCCTCTGGTCCGCTTCTCCCACCAACCCTCGGGTTTCCAGTGTGACCTTACTGCAAACAATAGGTATATAGTAATTGTCTATTCTCACACACACACACACACACACACACACACACACACACACACACACACACACACACACACACGCGCAAGGCACAGAGGGGGATACCAAACACCAAAACCATAGCTATTCATCATGTCATCTAATTTGATTTGTCAGCATGTTCTAGGATTTGTCTTTTTTGATTGCCTCAATGTCATGTCCCAAATGTCGTTTCTGTGTTTCTGTTTCAAACATTTTGGCCACACTCACCATTGCACAGAAACCTGAGTTGTGTCCTTAGTTGTGAAACCTTGAGTCTTTAGTAGGCGATGAAACTGATCTAAGGGACCAGAGAGCAGAGAGACCAGAGGCTTGTTTGCCTTTCACTTCTCTCTTTCTGCTTTTAAGAAGAATGTGGTTTCTACTGGTGGTGGCCACACGCATGCACGCGCACGCACGCACACACACACACACACACACACACACACACACACACGTGACACATACTCTGAACACCTGCCAACGTTCAGAAAACCACTGCAGTTTCGAAGGAAATAGAGTTCAACGAACCGCCCACTCTGGATTGTTGTTGGGGGGGATTTTTTCTGTTGTTGATGTCCTAGTCTTCGAAGCACGTCCGTTAATCTGTCAACACATACAGTATGTGTATAGAAGTGTTGGGCTTAAGTTCATTCGAGGGACCGTCCCGGCGTCACCTCTCTCTCTAGTCTCTCAGTCAGTCACTTCTAGGAAATCAAGCAAATTTGATTATACATGCCATGCGAATGATGCAATACTTAATATTAATAGCGGCAAAGCAAGCAACTGCTCATTTTACTTTGATAACCAGTCATTTGGGCTGCAGGGCAGACTGGTTGGGTCATTTCCTATAGTGTTTAAAATGAGATATTCCTCTAAATCTGAGTAGAAATGTAAAAGAAAAATAAAGGTGCCTCCTCCCCTCTCCTCTCTCTCTCGAAAGCAACTGAACTTGCTGTTGAAAAGCCGGTCGTCTTTTTATTTTTGCGGGCAGCTGGGCGGGCGGGTTGTTGATTAATATATTGTTTTGCGGGGCAGGTTTGTGCAAAAAAAGCCAGCCCGCGTAACACTAGTAGTTGCCAATTTGGGCTTGTTTCCAGCATCTCTGTCATTTTAGATTTGAGCTAAAAAGCTTTATTTTATACTTCAAAATAATACTTTCATACAAAAATAGCAGATATACAAGCTCATACCGCATCACTGCGCTATGAGGTTGTAGATCTGCTATTTCAGAAAAAATATTGATAACTTGAGCAAATGCTGCTATATATATTGGGGTATTGTGTAAATGTGTCCAAAATGAAAATCGATTTGTATAATTCAATATTATCGATTCATCGTTTTGCAGCTACACAGACACATCCCAGTCGCACTTTGGTAGGCCTATAGCCCTGTCCTGTTTGGATGACAATATTGCCTTTCCAACAGATTTTCATAACAAAAACGAAATTTCGGGTCCTATTAACGATTATCGATTCATTGATTAATCGGACCCATCCCTAATATATATATAATATATATATAGGCTGTCAAACTTATAGCGTTAACGGTGTTAATTAATTGCGTTAATGCTCAGTGTTCCCCCTAACGTGCGGCTCAGGAATGTCCAGCGCATAACAAATCTGTGTAGCAACTAGCAAACAGTCATGATTGAACACCAGAGATAGCTTGTGTAATGTGTATTGTAGTTGGGTTGCCAAGTGGTTTGATTCTGTAACTCTGTTGCGTTACTTTGTCTGTCTAGCAAAGCCGCTTTGCATCATCATTCATTACACACAGTCGCACACACGCCTCCTCCAGTCTTCCTCCCCCTCCTTCGCACGCATGCACACACGCACACTACTAGTGTGTAGCCATCGGGCTCAGACGCAGCGCGCTGCAAGAATCACTCGCAACATTATAGTGTTATAGTACCGTCGGGTCCATCTCAACTTGTGGACAGTTTGAAAATGCGGGTCCTACGTACATTAAGCCATTAACATTGGGCCGGCAAAATATAGGCTTTTCTAAACCAAGCCCTGGTTATGTGCCATGTTATTGTATTTTGTGCATTAACTATAGTCTACAGTTTAACCCATAGATTCTCAGACATTTTTATTTCAAGGACCCCCAAATTAAATTGATATAAATTAGCCTAGGCCATTTCATTATGATTTTCATCTCTGGACTGGGACCCCAGTCTACATGGCCTAAAGCCAGTGTTCATTTAACTCAAAGTCTAGGCTAGGCCCACAAATGCTCACATCGTATACTAAATGCATTAGAAAACAAAAAACATTAAAAAACAAATGTATATCCGCTTTCTGTCATTTATATTTCCATTTCCACAACAATATACAGGAAAACATGGCATATTTTGGACATGCTGCGAATGGTGATTAATCATGATTAATTAATTTTGAAGCCTTGATTAATCTGATTAAAAATTTGACAGCCATATATATCATATCATATCATATGAATATATATTTTTAACTCAGCTTTTGTGGGTCCCTGGAACAAAATATTTTGAGATGGTCTGCATAATAATCTTGGTGGTCCTTGATATACAGTATAGCAACATAGGTTTTTAAGAAAACAGTTATAGAATTTAGAAGGCATTTTTTTAATCAGCCACAGGTCTTAATGGGTTAAACCAGTGGTTCTCAAACATGTTCATGTCAAGGACCACCAAATGAGTGGTCTGTGGATCACTGGTTGACAGTGATGTAAAATGTGACTTCTAAACATGCAAAAGCACCATGGTATCGTCTTGTAATACACATGTGAGGGTGACATTATTGTATAATGATTGATTGAACAAATATTACGCAAAGCACTAGAATACCTAGTTCACATTGTGATTTTTCTATTAATTGCTCTGGCATAAATCCTAGCGTCTGTAAAACATACGTAATGTCATCTAAATGGCATACTAGACTTCTGTGGACAAGCAAACGGAAAGCAAACAGCTAACGTACATAGCACGGTGATGGGAGTGCACAAGTCAGGAGGAGGTGTGAAAATGTTGACAGGTTGAAGACCAGGCATGCTGCGACATTCAGGTTGAGTTATAGAAGTGTGAGACAGCATGCAGACAGACCAGCAATGAGGGAGGTGCAGTTGTCTGTCTGGAGATGACTGAGGCTTGGATAAGGACCTGGGAAGGGTCTTAAGATGTGTGAAAGTGCAAACTGCAAACCTGCACGAGCAATCGATTGCAAGACAATGTGTGTGCATTTAAGAACCGCTGACTGTCCAGTATCACTCCCAGGTCCCCTGCAATATTATCAAAGATCCAATCTGATAATGACTCGCACACAGTACCATCCACATAATGTAACATCAGCTTGCATGATAATGCATTACACAACTGAAATAATTCAAGCCTTTTTTTGTTTTAATATTGATGATTATGAAAATCAAGAAATCCTATCTCAGTGAATTAGAATATTTTACGAGACCACTAAAAAAATATTTTTTTAAACAAGAAATGTTGACTATCTGAAAAGCATATTAATGTATGCAGTTACTACTTGGTCTGGGCTACTTTTGAACACATTATTTCATCACAGGCTGATGGAGGTGCCTGTGGCACTGGAGCCCAAGTTTGCTTTGATAACAGCCGTAAATCTTATGTCTCACACCTTCCTCTTGACAATACAACCAAGATTCTCTGTGGGGTTCAGGTCAGGACAGTTGGCTGCTCAGTTAAGCACAGTAATACCATGGTCAGTACACCAGTTACTAGTAGTGTTGGCTCTGTGGGCAGGTGCCAAATCTAGCTGGAAAGGAAAATTAGCATCTACATGAAGCTTGTCAACATACTGAAGCACAATGTACTCTAAAAAGATGGCTGTGTTGAAACCATTGTTACATTTTCACAGTTTCACAGTGTCAGTGGATCAACACCAGCCGATAACATGGCCTAAATCATCACTGTGTTTTGTCATGTCCAGAGTCTCAACACAACCATCTATTATGGTTGTGTTGATTTTCCTTTCCAGCTAGATTTGGCACCTGCCCACAGTGCCAAAACTACTAGTAACTGGTGTACTGACCATGGTATTACTGTGCTTAACTGACCAGCCAACTGGCCTGACCTGAACCCCACAGAGAATCTAGGTTGTATTGTCAAGAGGAAGGTGTGAGACATAAGACTGAACAATACATAATTAATTTACGGCTGTTATCAAAGCAAACCTGGGCTTCCATAACACCTCAACAGTGCCACAGGCTGATCACCTCCATGCCACGCCCGATTGATGAAATAATTTGTTCAAAAGTAGCCCAGACCAAGTACTAACTGCATACATTAATATACTTTTCAGATGGTCGATATTTCTCATTATGGCAAATAGAAATCTTACATTATGGCAAATAATGAACTTTTTCAGATTATTCCAATTCGTTGGGATGGACCTACGGTAGTATCATCGGTAACACCTGTGAAGGAAGTAGGGGAGGGGCCTGGAAGTACAGTAGGGAAGGGGCCTGGAAGTACAGTAGGAAATACAGTAGGAAGAGTTATCCTGTGTGCATAGAGCTGTGTCTTCCATCCGCTTCTCTTGACCTGCGCGTCTTCTCCACAGGGTGGCGATAAAGAGCACAGAGCTGCTGTACCTGTATGGCGAGCTGGAGGAGCGTGTTCGCAGCCTGGTGTTCGCGGTCCGCTGCTGGGCCAGGGCTCATGGCATCACCAGCAGCATCCCGGGCGCCTGGATCACCAACTTCTCCCTCACAGTCATGGTCCTGTTCTACCTACAGAGGAGGAGCACGCCCGTAATCCCCACCCTGGACCACCTCCGAGGCCTAGCAGGTAGCAAACTGTTAACTACTATTTTGTTTTGTTTTGTTATAAGAACCTGGTGTGAACCTTTTTTATTGCATCATGAAGGCATAGGACATTATAATGAGCGTTAATGAGCCTCAGTCACTGACTCACTGTTTATTTTGTGTCGAGTCGTCCAATAAACGTATTCTCACTCCCATCCTGTCAGGCTTCAAGACACATTGGGGACTAGTAATGTAACTAACATAACGGACTCATTGAACTATCCTCTTCTTTCATCGTCCATGAAAGCAGAGAGGTCCAGTTCATTGTTAATGGTGCGCAAACTTTCAGCAGCTGTCACAGATTCCCCTAGGGAAACTGAATTTCAGTCTTTGTGAGATGTGTTACTAGACACCTTTACAAACATATTGTTGAAGAAATGTATTGGTAAGGAATTTGTTCTCACATTTGATTAATATCTCCTATCTGTTTTAAGCATTATGTTATACTTTAGCTTTTGAAAAAAAGCAGATCTAAAAGCTTGCTATTTTTTTTAAATCGTGAAAATGTGGCGCAAATCTACAGAGCGAACATTTTTAGCTCAAATCTTTGCTTCTGGAGGGTCCCTGGAACTACACATTTTCAGATGGTGGTCGGCCGCGAAATACATTTTTGGGGTCCTTGTCCGTTGAGCATCACTGATACAGAAACATAGGTATTTCAGAAAACTGTCAGGATTCAGAAGACATCTTAAAAATTTCGACGTCGGGCCTAAATGAGTTAAGGGTAAACATGGTTTTCAAATTTCAGATGGTCGATTGACGTCGTCTGTGCCCGTCCGTTTGCATCGCAGGATCCGATGAGATTGCGTGACGCCACAATGACATTGATTATCAAAAGGTGCACGGCACATCAGCCCTTCTGAGGCGCCGGCCAACGGATTAAACGCCATAATAAAAGCATCGGCGCACACTCGTAACTGCCGACGCAAATCTCATCGTGGACACATTGATGCCATATAAAATACCTCATTATCACTCCACTGCCCGAGCCATCTCTGAGCAGTGCTTATGTGGGGACAGTGTGACCTTTCTGGGAATTATTGGGGAATGATGCTGAGTGGCTATAATGTCTGCTTAACCACTTGAACCCTGGGTATGTCATAATGGGCCAACATTAGGTGAAAGAAAAATCACACCCGTGTGAAGTGAGGGGCACTCTTATCATCGTACATCATCTCATTCTTGCCGATCACAATTTGCGTCCTCACTTTTCCGTCCTCACTTTTGTCGTTTACACAAACCCGGAAAGCTGGGCATAGGAGGGGCTACCGCCCCTGAAAAAATATATAGTAGATTGGTGAAGATTCCGTGGAAATAGCTGATCTTCACAACGTGTCATGAGCTTGTCCATCATCTAGTTTTGGTGAAGTGTTACAATGGGCTCCAATTTTGTCGCAGCCTTTACCCGCAATTCAGCCGCTGCCCGACAATTACGAATGTAGGAGCTTTCTCTGTCCCTTAATGGTATTTTCGTGCCGCGTCACCCACTATCTTTTTTGCCGACAGCGGTATTTGCGCCTAGAGGTGTGGTCATGGGTGTGTTGGCACGCTTTCCCCTGAATTGCTATTTTGGTCACATACATTTGGGAAGTCGATAGTGGAGATTAAAAGCACCCGTAAGCCGTGCCAAATGAGTTGGGTAGAGCGGCGCATGGCACGCCGCCGCACGCCTCAATGGATATGTCTGCAGGCACAGAGTAGGCTGCCTCATCTCTCCTTATTCTCCTCTCTTTGTAATTTTCCTATAATCGTCAGAAGTCGAGTGCCTGCCACTTCCTTGTGTCCATTGTGTTTATACAATTGTATAGTCAAATAAGTTATTTGTGCGCGATTCCATTTGCTCTTTCAGTTCATGATCACCCCATAGCAGCAAATGGGGTTTATTGACCGAACTTTCCTTTTCGCTTCATACCGTTCCGTAGAGACGGCCACGCATCTATATGAATGAATAATTAACCAAATGAAGGCCCCAATTTCGTAGTTTACATAGAACTTAGAATTAAAAAAAATGAGCAAGATTTGAGCGAGTTGTGAGTTGTGAGAAAAAAAAAGAACGGGGGGGTGGGGGGGGTTTAAGGGATTTAGACAGGTAACCAAAATACCAACTTTAGTGGGGGAACACCCTTTCCCCACTACTAAAACCCCAAATAGTGGCTTTAGAAAGATGAGACAAAAATGGAGCCCAATGTATATTGTGCTGCAGGGTTTCAAGTGGTTAATAAAAACTATAGTAATGTGTTCATATTTAATACAGGTTGGTTAGTGTAAACCTACTGTACAGAGGTTACACTAAGTCATTAAACAAGGACAAGTATATCACATTAAATGTCATCCGAGACACTGCAGATTTGATTGGACACCAAATCGGTTAAGTCAAGTTTAGATTGTATATCAATCTCCCCATGGGGAATGTTAATGGGCTGTATTGCAGTAAGAGAGCTGATTTGGTGGTCATTATGTGAATGTAATTTATGGAGGTGGGTTTCATAGCTTAAGGCATAAACCTTGACATAACTACAGCACCAGGTATGAATGTAATATGTGGCAATAAATGCCTAAATTGCAACCTCTCTCTCTCATGCACGCACACGTACATGCACACACACAGACACACACACACACACACACACAGTCACACACTCACCTTGGCTGCCTGATAATTGCCTTCCAAAAGCAATCTATTGGCCTCGGCCCCTTTCCCCTCAGCCCTGCCATCAGCTTATCGCAGACTCTATCACAAAGAGTGCTTACAGCACGATAAAAGCCCATCACTCTGGAAAGAGCTTTAACCAGCCCCCCACTCCCCTCCCCAGACCACTCAATAGCCCCTCCCTTTCTGTCACAGCTCCTCCTGCAGACTTGACGCACATATACGGCACGACTAACACGTGCACGCCTTCCAACACGTCCATTTAAACAGCGGTGTGCCTCAGAGATTGGCACCAAACTCAATCACAGAGGACCACATGCCCACTTTCTCTCTTTGCTCTCCTCTCTCTCGCTCTCTCTCTCTCTCTCTCTCTCTCTCTCTCTCTCTCTCTCTCGTCAAAGTCTTTTTTTTTTCGCAAACAAAGCTCCTCCATCCATCTGTGTCTTGTTTATGGCTAATGTTCGGGCAGTCATTTATCCCGTGTACCTCTCTCGTCCCAACAAGGCCCCGCGGACAGGAGTGTGATCGAGGGGAACGACTGCACGTTTGTCAGCGACGTCACCAAGATCCGCCGCCAGGGCAACACGGAAACAGCAGGTGGGTACAAGACCGTTTGATGGTGGGGGCGCACTGGGGCGTGGGGGTTAGGTTCGGGGCCTGAATTAATTTTGATCCACATCGACGTCCTCCTTAGCCTAGGGGTTGTGTGGGATGGAGGGGAGGGGGGTTGCCCTCAAATGCTAACTTGATTCTCTCTTTCTCTCTCTGCATTGTTTCAGAGCAACTGCTGAGGGACTTCTTCGAGTTCTACGCCACCTTTCCGTTCAGCAAAATGTCCATTAACATCAGAAAGGTAAAGTCACTTTGTGTCTTCTGTTTATATATCACACCGGATCATGATGACATTGTATATTATTATTCACAACCAAGAAGGTCACTAGTTGCCTGCTCGTACTCGGAGCAATTCACTGCGGCCGTGAGCGCCTTAGTTAATGCGTCTTGTTCAAGGACACACTTAACAGACCAGTGCCTATGGCGTTCCTGTTCACCCCGTGGCCAGGAATCTGGTGAACTCCTGGTCCGCATCTGCCCAACAAACTTAACTTAATTAATCTTAACTTAAAAGGCAGTACTGGCGAGAGAAGTTTTCAGGAAACTCTTCTTTTTAGAATAGTGGTTCTCAAAAATAGCAGATGTACCGTAGTACCAAGCTTACTTCGTGCCACTCTGTGAGCTTGTGCATCTGCTATCTTTGAAAAATCTCGAAAGTGTTAGGACATTCTAATTCCAATCCTTCTCTTCTGGGGCTCCCTGGCACAAAAGATTTTCAGATGGGGGTCCATGACACCAAAACATTTGAGAACTACTGATTTAGAAGGCATTTGTAGAATCGGCCTCAGGTCTTAATAGTTTAAAGATGGAGTGCCATAGCTTTGTATGCGTCTAATAGACCCTCGAGTGTGGTTATAATATTCAAATGTGTCTTCCCTGCGTACTGTATTTTAGTTTTCTTCCTGAACGCTGAAAGCCTTTGAGTCAAAAGGCCCACTTTAGTAACACACTAAACTCATCCCCTCCCCTAACCCCTCCCCCATTATAATACAACAGTTGTTGGTGCAGCTTCAGTTCAGGTGGGTGGTGAAAACCAAGGTATACTTAGTAATGGACTGGTGGGTGTGGCCACATAAAAACATAATTTTAACATTTTCTGTACACATATTTTGAAAAAGATCTTCCTTGTATAATGCCAACACTCCCCACTGACAAGTAGTCACCCCCCCCCCCCCCTTTTGATTTACATCAACAGGGCATGTGAGCTCAAACACACAATTCAACATTTTGGTTTTAAGATGTTGATATTCATCTTTAGGACCCCAAATCACACCTTGGAAAGCATGAGTGTCTATTTCAAACAAAGTGTTTTTTGACTGCGGGGGGATCACGCCACTCTGTCTTTAAAGGAAAGGGTTATTGAAAAGAGGAGCCTGTCGCTCCCAGGTGTCCCCGTCGGGTGGAGATGCAGCAGAGAAAGCTGGAGGTAATAAAGTAAGCGTTTTGGCGGATGACAGCTGTCCCCGTCGTGTCATGATTGATGCGGCCCAGTCGCCCTTGAGCCATGATCCCAATTAGAAAGCTCTTGTCGGGTTTGGCGTAAACGGTCGCACGGTGATTTTATTTAGCCCCCCTTGTGTTCATTTAAACGTCTCCCCCGTTTGTTATCTGCTTTTACGTGCACCCCGTCGGCCCCTGAGCGTCAGGGGGAGAAACCCCGGAGCCTAATATACTACACTCATATCAAGCTTGATGGCAGAGGAAGCCTGCAGGTAGACTCTGGCCGTGACCCGTGCCTCCCGGCTTTTCACCAGAAGAGAAACAGCCATAAATCTGCTTTACTGTGCTACAATTCTCCTGTCCTCTGCACTCCTTTTGACTGATTGCTTTATGCCACCCCACACAAAGCCCCACCCTCCCCTATGGCTCCTTTTCCTTCATCTATTCAGCCTCTTGCCGTGGCCTTTAAGTTTAGGATCTAGAAGTAGGTTCTCAACTTGTTCCTGACCAACGTTAAGAGTCCAGTTGATATCTCGTAACATTGATGGACACACATCACAGCGTTCAGGGGGTTTCGATATGGGCATATAAAACCCACCCCCTGTGAAATTAGAATGTGTCATGGTCAAAGTGTCTCCCAGAACCCAGAGCCGTATCGGAGGTGTTTGGTGTATGATGGATGAGGCGTGGCTAGTGTGCGCAGCGTCTCAGTTTGCCGGTGCTGCCGACCTGCAGGCTTGTTCCTCAAAGCTGCCTCGGATCACCGCACATTCACAATGACACGCACGCTATCTCTCTCACACTCGCACGCTCTCTCTCTCTCGCTCCCATCTGCTGAGCCAGGGGGAGACTAGAGAGTGGTGTACCAGTCAGGCATAGAGTGCCCCAGATACAGCCGAGTTCCTGAAAGCGTGACCAATAAGATAGATGGACCGTAACAATGTGGGGCCCGCGCCTGTATCTCGGCGCGTGCACGGTAGACGGGCACCCTCACACGTGAGCCTGTGTTTTCCCACCTGCTAAAGCTTGTCCTCGTTGCTGTCTCCAGGGTAAGGAGCAGAACAAGCCAGAGGACGCCCCCCTGCACATCCAGAACCCGTTTGAGCCCTCGCTGAACGTCAGCAAGAACGTCAACGTCGCGCAGCTCGCCCGCTTCGTGACGCTGTGCCAGGAGAGCTCCTGGGCGCTCCAGCAGGCGGAGAACATGGCACCCCAAGCGAAGGGCAACCGTGAGGACTGGCAACCCCCACCGTGGGGACTGGCCAGCCTTCTTCTTCCCTCCAAGGATGGAGGAAAGGGGATCAAAGGTCGGATGGCCAGGAGGAGGGAGCAGTCCAGCGAAAGAATCAAGAGCCTTCTGCAATCCCTGAAGAAGAAAAGTTAACCAAGGAGACTTTGGAGCAGGCGGAGGGGTTTTCTGGCCTTTCTGGAGATTTGAGGGGGGGAAAAAACCCTCCGTTCTGCACTGGTCACAGCTAAATGCACCTGTGATTCTTGCCATGAGACTGGTCTGCAGTTTCCAAATCTGAACACCAGAGGGAGCCTCTCAGGCCTTTATGGCTCCTGCCATAAGGAAAGGATTGCTGTGTACTGTATTTAACATAGACCATATTTCAGCCCTAATGACAAGACCGACCGGCAGTCTAATCAAGTGTTCATTACAGAGCAAAGACCACTACAATCTGCGTCCACAAATTGCAAACATCATGTACATATAAAATGATAACTTATACTGTAGTGACTAGTACCGACATTTATACAAAATGCATAATGATGTCTGATTCCTATTAAATGTCTCAACATGGATTTCATTAGCACGCTCTCATTATGAACAGACACCACCCCGCGGTTGAGCATCATTTCTCATAGTTTTAACGGATGACTGGGAAAGACGCGCGCTGACGCAAAGCTTGCTCCTCTGTGTCACATCTGGAGCAAAGTTTTTTAACGGCAGACTGTCGTCTCAAACAATGATGTAATGGAGCTGGCACGTCTCTTTACTCGCAAGCATATAGACACGCGGAACCCAATTCCCTGGAACAAAAAGTAGTGTCTGCAGAATGGATTGACCTCTATACCCAGAATGCTACTGGTTCAGCTGACATATTACATTTGTGGAGAGATGGTGGACAAATTCCATCGCAAGAGTTCGTCCGTCTTCCAGATGGAGACGGGCCCTTGTAAATGTAGGGTTGTCAGAGTATGCGTACAATGCCTGTGGCTGGCTAATCATGTGAAGTTAATTGATCATTTGAAATATCATCCAAGTAAACACTGAAAAGGTCAATCCTGTTACATAAGTGTGTGTGTGTGTGTGTGTGTGTGTGTGTGTGTGTGTGTGTGTTTCCTTATGATGGAGAATGACAGAAGGTCTAAGGCACTGGGTAAAACACTGGGTTTTTGAAGGCTGCAGACACATTTTTATGGGTCCCCCGTTAATTACATTTTTCATGGATTAAAAACATTCAATGATTACTTTAGCAAGTAATTCCATGATGAAATAAAAGGAAAAAATCTAAAGAAATTCCATAAATTAGAAAACGAATGTTTAAAATAGGGAAAATGTGAGCTTGTAGATCGGCTATTTTCACTAGTTTGGGCCCTATAGGGGGAGTCAAACTTCTCTTTTGGGTCAAGGGCTTAAGAAGTTTGGGAGTCACTTGTACTCTTAAGGGGTGTGTGTTCTGTATAGTTCCCCTTCCGTACGTGTGCATGTGTGCGGCGGCCCCGTGAGACCGTGGTTTGAGGAGGCTGGAAGAGTGCGTGGCCCACAGCTGTTATTCCACTCTGCTGTGGGAGGTCAGAGGGTGAAGGGCTAGACTTTTAACAGTCACTCCCCTTCGCTCTCTCTCTCTCTCGTATCTATCTCTCCATCTGCTCTCTCCCTCCATCCCTATACCTCCCTCCCTCCCTCGGATCTATCTCTCCATCTCCCTCTCTCCAGCCTACAGGGGCACAGCATGGGAGGAAGGGAAGAACGAACGGGAGGGAGGGAGAGCCTGTCACTTCACTCTCAAATACACCCACGCCCACTTTGGCTTTGAACTACTCCCCCTCTCTTCCTGCATATCTCCTCCCTGTGTGTGTGTGCGTGCGTGTGTGTGTGTGTGGGGGTATTGGGGACTGGTTCCTCTTTTTCACTGCTGTCCCCTTATGTCTTCATCTTTTCATCCTCTCTCTCTCTCACCCCCCCCCCCCCCCCCCCCCCCTCCAAGTGGTGGCGGCTAGCGTTTTCAGGCTTGCAGCATCTGTTTATTTCCATGAGTGAGATTTTGACTGATGGATCCTAGATGCTGCGGTGGAGCAACCAAGCGCTCTTATGCAATGAGGTGGTTACAGAAGCACCGGGGCGGGGAATTCGACACTTCAGGGGAATTCTTTGCAATGTGATTGCGGGAGATTGTGGGATTTAGTCTAGGAGGCTGGGAGCTGGGATTTTAGTGACAGCTCTTTTTGCTTTTGAGGTCTCTCTATGGTCTGAAGTGTCCTGAGGTCCCTTTCGCTCGCAATAGCGGTTTCCACCGTGTCCATTAAATTGCCTTTTTTATGGGGCAATTACATCCTTAACTGGCTAGCAGATATGAACTATGGCTACCTGCCGAAAGGCCCCGGTAGGTCAAGGTCAGTGCTACTTGCATTCCATCCTACCAATCTACCGGCTAAAGCAAGAGCAGGAGTTGTGTGTGATCATCTACCAGTGATGGAGCACTTACTGTGGAGGATGTGTTTGGCTAACCTGCCGGCAATGACCCTCGTCTTGGAGCCCTGCAGGCAGCACACCGTAGGCCCTGATTTATGAACCAAACTGGCAAAAGGTCTTAAGATGTATTGGACCTCTCTGAGGAAGTCGAGAGGTTCACTGGGGCGATGCTGCTAAGGACAGAGTTTATGTTGCTGTCTTTTCCTTGGCTCGGCCCTAATGTTCCTTCAGAGCCCGAAAGAATTTCTAAAGGTGGCTTGAGGGTTTGAAAAACATGGGTGGGATTTGAGGAAACGTTGGAGGAGTGGGCGGGGGGGGGGGGGGGGGGGGTTGTGAAAAGAACATGAAATAAAAAAAGTTCTAGGCATGCGGTCCATTTCTAAATTTCCTCTTTTAAGCCTATGTATTTCTCAGCTCTTAACAGTCTTTTTACTTGTGCGGAATTGACCTCAATTGGAAGAATATAAATGCCACAACCAGAGGTATTTATAAAAAATCACCTCCTGTTTTAGCACATTTTTAACACTTCCCATTTGTTGGGAGAGTCCTTGCGGCCCGGAGTGCTTTTAACACATTACTTTTATCTAGCCATCAGATCCGTACTTGACTACACTTAGGCGACTCCCTGACTCCACAGAAGCACTTCCCCTCACAGTTCCACGAATTGTCCCCGCAACATTGTTGTGCCAGTTTCCATGGTTGAGGGACGAACGTCCCAGCGGCCGGCGCCCCGTGGGTTATGCAAGCCTCCATCTCCACCCACCTCTATCCACATCAAGACTGCTCTCCGTATCCGTCTGCTTCATCACGACGACCGTATCGGATGGAGCAAGGAGCTCTGGAATGTTCTTATTGCACGCTGGGGTCCTTGAGGTTATCGGTGTGTGTATCTCTGACTGCACTGTTCCATAACCGATGGATGGCTCGTTTTTAGGGGGGGGGGGGGGGGGGGGGGCAGGCAGGCAGGCAGGCAGGCAGGCATAAAGCTAGCCCCAGGCAAACTGCAGAAGTCTTTCGCTGCCTCTCTCCCTCTAGAGTTCTCCCTCTCTCTGGCTTTTTCTCGACGACTTTATATAGTGTAATGTGAGTGTAAGGAAAACTATTTCCGAGCGGCTGGATAATGCACGCTGTGTGCGCGCACCCCGACAGGGGAAGGCCTGGGACTTACTGTACCAACCAAGACAGCCATTGTTTTAGTGCAGGGACACATGGGTGCCTAATTGGAGCCTGGCAGAGTCATTGGCATCCGTGGGGCCAGATTGTCACCAACCGCAGTGCTTTGCACATTCTTTCTGTTGTTCGACAGCGAGAGGGGCTACGCAGCAGTGTGGAGGATTTAGAATGCTCCTCATTCAGCGCTGGCCAGACCAGGCCCTATTGATACAATAACTGCATGGAATTATGAAGGGAGATGGACATTGGTAAACAACACAATTGGTGCCTATTGTCGACTTCAGCCCTTTCGGATCAGGACACAGGGCACTCGAGGGAGTATCCATGGAAACGTGCTCTTCCAATCCGGAACGCTTGACCAGACTCCTCTGGGTGCTTCTTTTTCATGGTGCGCACGTGTGTGTGTCTGTGTGTGCTTGTGTTCTGCATCCCTCCAAGCCAAGTCCAGTCCAGCTGCTCCCACTCATGGAAAAGATGAGCCATCAACATTTACACAACATGCATATTGCACATGTGCTTTGTTATTGTTAAAACCTGCCTTTTGTCCTCAGACAAGGGGAGCAATGCAAGCGTGTCATGGCGTCCCTCCGCCTTGTTGTTGTCTTAACAGATGGGGCCAAGGCCCTGCGTTTAAGGCCCGGACACTATGAGCCACGTATCGGGACCGCGTCCAGTCAGTGTTTCAACCCAGAGTGAATGGCTCTACTGAGACGGGGTGTGGGGGAGACCATTCCAAGGACCAGGGGAGGAGGAGGAGGGCCCTCTGCCAGGAGGGTGATGGGTTAATGGACGCCTCCTTCTCTGTGATCCCTGTGGGCCGGACCCCTCGTGTCCCTCTCCTCCTCCTCCTATAAGGGTCTAATCTACAGTCGGCAGCACCATAACCAGGCCTTATCAGCTGTGTGAGAGTCTGCACGTCAGCCCAAAAGCCTTGCTTGGCTCTCTTCATTGAACAGACCTGGCAGGGAGGGACGCTCGCATACTGTACAGACACATCATGTGTACGTGCACAAACTGCACATGTACACATATACTGTACAGACACATGTGTACGTGCACATGTACACACAGACACATGTGTACGTGCACATGTACACATACAGGCATGCTGCTACAGTACTCGCTGCAGAGGTTACTGTGGCAGAAGAAGTTCTGATGGGTTTTTTTTTTTAAATAAAAGTATCAATACCACAAAATACTGTTACAAGTAAAAGTCTGGTGATACTGTATATAGGGTTGAAGTACATTGGTTAGCACATGGTTAATGTACATTTTGTAGTAATATAAAAAATCTTCCTAAACTGTCTTATTAGAAACTTAGTAATTAGTAGTGGAGTAAATGTACAATATTTGTCTCTGAGAACATAGTGGAGTGGAAGTAAATGTATTGAAATTTGGAAATACTCATACCTCATACTAATATCTCATAATTGTACTTGAGTACATGTATTTAGTTACTTTAGTTTACACCACTGAGAGGTTCACACTCGTACTTAGTCTTGGTACAAACATCTGTTCAGGCCCAAGCAGAGTACAGTTCAGGACCGTCTCTTCCTAAGCGCTGCTTAGGTTTCTTTGGCCCCAGTCCATGCGCAATGGCGTTTATTCCAGGAAATCATAAAGATACGATCCATGGTTCTGTTATTCTAATCAGGAACTATAGCGGCTGCTCGTGTTTTTTTCTATTATTTTTCCAATCAAAGCCACAGTGATTCATTCCCCCTCAGCGCGAAGGACTGTTTTCCTTGAGCGCTACTGCTATAGGCTGCAAACGTCCACAATTTCCACTTCTACAGAACCCCCCCCCCCCCCACATGCTCGCGCACACACACACGTGTACACGTCACGAACACACTCCTTCCTTCCTCAGACAATTAATTTCATATGTCACTTGTAGGTGACTGTAGAATTCCTGAAATACTATTGTCTTTTTTTTCTCATCTTGATTACAGTAAGAAAAAATAAATGAAATCAGGCGGACTGAAGAAGCCTACATGACCTCTTCCTGCACCACAGTGAGGGGCTTGTTAAAACTCTTCCATTAAGCTACCATCAGGAGCTGACTTGGAAAGAAACAGAAGGGAGATAACCCGCTAATTGAAGTGATGTTATGCAGAAATCAAATTAAAGCGAACGAATGGCTCTCGGAGGCTATATTTGGCTGTGACACACACACACACACACAATGGCCAGATGTCTATGAATCGTGGCTTTTGATGGGGCCTGTGAGGTGAAGATACTGTAGGAGAAGGACAAGCACTTAACATGGCGTGCTGGCCGGTTCAGGACAGTATGGTTGTGCGGGCGTGAAACCACAAAGGGAGTCCTTTGTTTTTAGCCAGTGCTGTGAGTGGCTTTTGCTGGCAGCGACACAGATCAGTATTGTATCTGTGGATGGTCGATGGCGCGCTCTGTGCGCTCACACCCCCGCAGTGTGACATGCAGTCGTTCCCCGTCCAGATGTGCTGAGGAGGTTCATGCATTCTGTAGTTGCTTGGGATGTGAAATGCTAAAATGCTAAATGTTGTAGGGTTATTGTGGGTTGATCACTGCATAATCATAATGACTGTATTATTGCTATCAATGCCCCGAGGCCCTTATTTATCTCTGGAGCCCAAATCTAGGGCTACAGATTTGTGATCCGTCGTCATTATGCAGCTCATTCACACTGCAACATAAAACAACTCCAACCGATCCACGTTCAGAGTCTTCCACTCTCTGTGAAGCCTAGTAAATATAGGCCCCGAGCTGAGTGTGGAGGCATCCATACATACATACAGAGTATCATCAAGCCAAATTCCTGAAAAACATCTGAAAATCCCTTCAGAGCCCTGCATCTGTGAAACCTCACAACCGTTCTCCTCAAACATCTCCCAGTGCCCGCCACCGGCACAAAACTCATTGAGGTTATAGCTGTGCAGAAAAATGAGAGAACGCTAGCAAACAAGAACTCATCCCCAGGAGTATTATCCTATTTTCTCTGCACATTTCTATTCATCTTCGCCTCCACCTCTGATTTCCTTAAGATCAGCCGGAATAAGAAGGGGTGGTGTTGCAGCGGTGGGCGGAGATGAAACACAGATTACCGCCGCGCCCCCCCTCTCCTCCTCCCCCTCCCTCAACTTCCACCTTCCTCATTGGCTCCAATTAAACTGCCCCCTAGGTTTTTCTTGCGTAATAAAAAGCCTAATAAAGCCCCTATCAGCTTCCTGTGCAGGTTCACAGTGTGGCTAATGAAGCCGCTATCGGCTCACAGAGCGACGCATGGTCTTATTAGAGCCAGTGGAATGTGAGCAAAGCTCAGTGGATCACAGCCTCCCAGCTCATTAGAGAGCATCTGTAGCGACCCACTGACATGGGTGACTGACTGATGGATTGACTGGCCTGGCTGACTGACTGACTGACTGACTGATGGAATGACTGACTGACTGACTGACGGAATGACTGATGGAATGACTGACTGACTGACGGAATGACTGACTGACTGACTGACTGATGGAATGACTGACTGACTGACTGACGGAATGACTGACGGATTGACTGACTGACTGACGGAATGACTGACAGATTGACTGACGGATTGACTGGCCTGGCTGACTGAGGCCTCATTCAAACATACCAAACGGCAATCAAGCAAATGTTTGGTGGTTTTTTTGGGCCACCACAATGCTTTTCCAATGGGAGTCACATGGTTTAACCAAACATTTTTGTTTGTGAGGGGATGGGGCAGAACACCACCAGCAATCAAACACAAATGTTTGATCAAACCATGTGACTCCCATTGGAAAAGCATTGTGGTGGCCCAAAAAAACGAATAAAACTACCGAACATTTGCTTGATTGCTGTTTGGTACGTGTGAATGAGGCCTGACTGACTGACGGATTGACTGGCCTGGCTGACTCATTGTCTGGGTGACTGAATGGAAAACTGGCTCCACTGCCTGTCAGTTGATGGACTGACTGACTGACTAGATGGATGGATGGATGGATTTTTGATTGGAAGGCTGACTATCTGACTGACGAGTCTGACCGATTTGTAGATTAGCTGAGGATGAGTCGAGTATAAAGGCACTTAAAGCGCGTGGAAGAAGTGATATGCATTTGTTGCAAAATAGGTTAAAAGTAATCCAGAGATATTAAACACTCTTACTTTCAAAAATATCACCTACATGGTACCCCCTAGTTTAGCTGTGCTGCACTGGCCAATGGAAAAGGAGTTGGAAAAATAATTGCGAGAGATGTGTCGGCGTCAATTAATGTCTACAGCTTTCTAAATATAACCCCTGAGATACGGCTGTTTTATCACTCTGATTTTGCGTAACCTCTCATGCTATTGCTTGCTATATTTATTGTTTTAATTAGCATCATGTTTACATCATATGTTATTCATCCTGGCATGCTCCTCCCCTCGCGGCAAAGTCAACGGGTCATGTCAAAGAGGTCCCGAGGTCAACCTCCCGAGGGCTGTCGAGCCATGCTGCCCTGTTTAACCAACCCATTCTGGCCCATTTCAAGCCTTCTGAACTAATCAAACTCTAAATGCTACTTAGGCATTGCCTGACTGCTACCTCCTTCCCCTGCAGCCCTTATAGTTGAAGGAAGCGTCCCGTCTGCCGCTCCCAAGTGGCCCCTGGAAAAGGCTATCATTGTCTGGAAGTTTGGAGGAGGACGATGAGGGTTTCTTTCCGCTCTGCCAAAGTCGGAGGAGTTCTCCAGAGGTCCTTTCTTTCAACAAAGGGTCCAACGGGGCCAAACGCAGTCGAGGGAGACGAATGGAGAAGGACCTCAGAAGAGATGGGGCAAGGGGGAGCCTCACTGGGTGCCCGCGTGGGACGGGGCCTTCCTCTAATGGGATTCATTATGGTAACGTGATAGCTCTGTCTGGGATAATGGTGCAGAGGAGGAGGTAGAGAGGAAGAGGCCATGCAGTTACAGGCTAAGAGCAGCGTGATGTTGATGTTGTTTTCCTGGACAGCCTTACTCCGCAAAATTCCAGGCCCCAAATACCCCGGTAACAAGAGCTGCAGTTGTGGTCCCGGAAAAAGCCCCAGATGCTGTTGTATGAGGATCAAGCATTGCTATGGTTCTGAATTCAGCTGAGTTGAGATGTGGATGGAGATACTGTAGGCCTTCGTTGAAAACTGTTCCCTCTCTCTGCGTGGCGAATTGTGCTGAAAGCCCAATTTCTGTCTGTACCTATGCAAACATTTAACCTCTCCCAGTGCACAAACAAAATCTGAAAAGCCTAAATAGATTATTATTATCAGATTTCATTATTACCCCCAGATGCATGCATGTGGAAAAATGGCAATAATATATAGCTGTTGAGTTGTGGAAGCGCTGCGATCTTTCTCTGTTTTTTGGCGACCGAGGCTGCTCCTCCTTAACAAATTGGCCGATTCGTCGATAAGAACGCGCAACGAGCAATATTTTCATTCCGATTCATTTCCTCCATTATAATAACGAAATCGGTAGACATCCTGAATTCAGGGCGTGCCTTCCGCTGGTGTGTTTAGGTAGCAGGCGTGGGGGTGAAGAGACACAGGCCAGCAAGCCTCCGCGCTGCAGACCCCCAACAGCAGGTTCCAATTCCCCGCCCGCCGAGGCACGTTGACTTATGCCGACACACCAATATGCGAATGTGGCCAGGTTTATTTTCTTTTGATTAAATAGGCATTTGGGGCATGTGCAGCCGGACCTGAGACTCTATAATGCCTTTATACTCGCTGGCCCTCATGGGGGCAGGGGCGAGGACGGCAGTGAGGACTGTGGTGAAGGAGGAGGTATTGGAGCGTGGGGGGGCAAAGTGTGATAGCGCACCCCCCCACTTCTCTCAACCCCTCTCATTTCCCTCCACCCCCTACCCCTCTTTCTTCTCCTCTCTCCCCCCTGTCAGAGCTCTGGCACAAAATTCCACACATGCCTTTAATTTGTAGCGAGGGAGCCCAGGAGTGAAGTTATCTTACTGTTCTGGAATTTTCCACTCTTGACTCCAGAGTGAGCCCAGATACAATTAACCAAAGAGGGGTGGGGATATTATTGTACCAAAAAAACAAGAAATGCGTGCGAATAAAACGCATGCTGCACTTAAACAGGCTCACCCTGCTGTCGCCGTGTGTGTGTGTGTGTGTGTGTGTTTGTGTTTGTTCAGGCCTCTGTTTACGGGAGAGTGTGAGTGAGAGTGACAGGATGGAGTGATAACGATGAAAGGGTGAAAAGGTGACGGGGGGGATAAATACTGCAGCCCTCCATGCTTCAGGACCCCACAAAGTCTTGACAACACCTCAGCAGGCCAGTATACGTTTGCAATGGGCTATGAATAAAGGAGCGGTTTAGAGAAGCTTGAAATGGGAGGTGAAAATGACTTATGACCCCAATCCTCCCCATGTCATCTATTCTGTTGCAGTGTTTCTGAAACATTTATATTTCAAGGACCCCCTTAACAGTATACAAATGGAAATTAGCATCCATTTGGTTCCATTTGTATACTGTCAGACTTGTAAGGGTGAATTTAAGCCCCCTCAAGGGGACCCCACTTTAACAGACCCCCACATTATTTCTTTCCAGCTCTCTCTCTCTCCCCGTCTCTCCCTCCGTTTAGAAACCCTCAGACTCCTCGAGAAACCCCTAGATGAGCCAAATCCCAAATGAATCATTGGTGGTAATAATGTATTTTCCAGCCCCAATACAATGCCGCCTCCGTTAAATAAAAAAGCACAATGTTACACCCATTACTTTCTCCGTCCAACATTGTGGCTCCTCTTCCGTCTCCCCCTCTGTCTTCCTCCAGAGAAAACCACGCTGGTCATCATGAGCAATCCAATCGCTTTGTGATGGATCTGACAGACATGCAGCGCCATGTTCGACCGCTCTGTCTGTTTTTGTACTCACGCCCTCGATTTTGGTTTCTGCCTTTTGTCTAAGCGGGAAGAAAAGGCGGGTTATAAAAAGATCAGCGCCGAGTGCCTTTGAAGTTTCCACACAGAAATCATGGGTGAGTGAGGAGGGGGGTTTTTGACTCTCTTCCACTTGAAATAGTAATTATGGGAGCACTTTGATATTTTGGATACTGGGAGCAGCACACGTTGAAGCCTCCCAATTCTCTGCACAGCAATAATATCCATGTTTCTGTCTCAAAATGACTTCCGATAGCTTGTTCCCCCTTCCAAAATATGTACATACAACTCTGGGGTGACCATTTCAAGCACTAATTGATAACGTTTGATGACCAGCATCTATCTCTCTCAGTTCTGTCTCAGATAAAGGCCCAATCTCAGTTGAATCTGAAGCGACTTGACTTTGTGCAGATGTAGTTTGAAGTAGGACATAGGATAGGCCCAGCCCCCACTCACACTCCATTCCGTTTCCGACCAGGGTTGTCCAGGACGTGAACCCAGCAAAGATAAACCAATAAAACGTATCAGATCCATAAAAAGGGGATTCTGTGTCAATTGATAGATCTACTTGCCAACAGGAATGTGTCCCTTGGGGGAGTGAAAATAATGTGCCATTCAGTCATCTGCCTCGCCGTCACCTGCCAGTAAAATGTATGACTCTGCTGCAGTGAGCTATTAGCAGGAATTGGGAGTACGACTTTTAGCCCTTTGCGCCAGTTTCGGTTACATGCATGCAACCCACCCCTGCTGTCTGGCCTCCTCTCTGACTCGTCCCGCAAATGAAAACATGGGTGTGGGCCGGAGAAGGAGGCGAGCAAGAAAGAAAGAAATATCATTTTCGCGAGACAGAGAGAGAGAGAGAGAGAGAGAGAGAGAGAATGGAAAAAGACTAAAAAAGAGATTAGGAGTCTGTATGGGTACAGAAGACGAAAAAAAGTAGGTGAAAAGGTCAAGAAGTGCTTCCACCGCTTGGTAGCAAGTCCTGTAGGGCGGTGTTCCCAAACCTTTAGCCCGTGACCCAAAAGAAATTAGTTGTTTATCCAGGACCCAAACTAGTGAAAATAGCAGATCTACAAGCTCACAGCGCATCGCAAAGCTTGTAGAAGGACAATTTGCACTACTACTTAAACATTTGTTTTCTAATTTATGGAGTTTTTTGCTTTTATGTGTAAATATGTTGGAAAAAAACAAAACAAAACAAAAAGAAAATAGGAAATAAAAAAGGGACCCACAACAATGTGCATGCGACCTGGCCTGGCCTGAGGCTTTTTTAATTTTTTTACTTAAAAGAAATATATTAATTGGCATCCAGGCAGGTCAATAAGGAGGCAGGCCACTGGTCCTCCCGTGGGAGAGACCGGGTGGGTCCGCTTCAGTGCTGAGCTTCAGTTCAGTGGGTGGACGGGGTCAGTGAGCGGAGGCTTGCTAGCCTGTGTCCTCTGTTTGAACTCAAGACACGCAGAGGTGACACCGCCTTCCCACGGTCGATATCAATAACCACGTTTAGACATCACGGGAGGAGGAGAAGTAGCACAGACACCGTGGTGGCTGACTTTGTGGTGCAGCTAGCGTGGTGAAGAAAATAAAACGCCTTTTGTTTGGTTCTCAAATGGTGAACAGAAGGGCCGGCAGACTGGTTTGCTCGAGCAGTTAATTACAATGTACAAAGTAGGCCCTGGAGTCTGGACCCAATCCAGATGTCATGAGTTTGAATCCGATAATGACGTGTCGCCTTGCTCTCTACTAACCCATCCAACATTAAGGCTCAGCTCTATACACATGGTCAAACATAAGCTGTCACTTTAGAGAGAATTGGTCAAATAGCATAATCCAGTTATATTATTATACCCTGTAAAACTGAAGCTAATTGGCTGGCAAGTGGCAACCCACCTGAAATTGTATTTTCTATGTAATGAACACTTGTTAACTTGTTACTGAACATAAACTATAGAGCGTCGCTGTCCAGCCCCCTTTCATGACGACACCAGGCCCAGGAAATAATTCCCAATGCATTTTCCCCAGAGACATTTCAAAAAGTATTTATTTAAAGACATTTTAAGCGTCGTAAGAAGCCAACTCGAGTCGTGACAAATCATAAAACACAATATTTTGGAACAAACAAATAATTACTTCTTTCTAATTATTTGTTCGGCCCGAAACATTGTGTTTATTGTCATGATTTGTCACGACAAGAGTTGGCTTTGTCAAAGGAAGGAATGCAACAAAATAATCTATGAATTGAAGGCTTAATGGGGTGCGTAATTGAAAGAAAATAAGTCGATTCGTTGGGTGAACTACTTTTAGAATGTGTTGTGTAACTTGTGTTTCATCTAATTTGCCCTCTACTGTTTTCTAGTGAAGCAGATTTGTTTGTTGCATTGTTGATGTTGTTGCCTCTATCTGCCATCCCCAATCAGTCTGTCTGTTAGCAGGATATATCTGGAGCGGTTATGAACAGGGTTGCAAAAAACTAAACTTAATGGAAAGGTTATCCTTGGCCATGGAAGAGCTGATTAACCTTTCGTGCCAAACGGGCACAATGGCCTGTTAGAAAAATTCACATAACGTCTGAACAGATTAACATAATAAAATGGGGTCATCATTGGCCCAAGAAGTGATTAACTGGTCGCATCATGAAGTTATATTGACCAAAAGGGGATGTGGCACCACGTTTTCTAGTCGATATCGGTAATTTATGTTATTGTCTTGGGCTGTGTGTTCCCATAATTTATACGTTTGTTGGAAAGTAATGGTGTCATAAGCCCAGGCGGGCTGGACATTTTTCATAATGCATGACACTGAAGAAAAAATATATATTCTCTCTCTAGTGTATATTATATTCTCGCTCTAATAGAGCAGGAATGTGGGGAAGTGAGCATCCATTCAGCACATAATAGGATGGTCATTGTGTAAAAAAAAAATCTCATAGGATTATCAACGATCTGAGAGGCGACGTAACCACACACCATTCCAGATGCTGCCACATATGGCAAGTGGTTCCACAATCCACATCCACAAGACCAAGGGCAGGGGGCTAAGTAGCAACCACTTCCCCCAGGCAATCAGGCTCTTTGAATGACACGACCAAGAGCAATATGCTCCAGAAAAGCAAGTCCCACACAGGCAATCAAGTCATGAACGAACGATTGACACCAATAGGGCCTTTTAACTGTTTGACACACACGCATGCACACCCACACACGCACACACACAGAATGTACTATGCACATATTTGTCTTCAGCTAATGACATTCTTCAGCTATCTCTTTGTTTCAGTATGTCATTGCTTTTTACCCATTTTTCCTCCCCCGTTTGGTTATCGTGCCAATTAGTTCCTCCTCGCACACATATGTGTTGTCACCGTTGTGTTGTTGTATCCCACCGGGAGGACATATAGAGCCTTCGTCCTACTCCTGCTGCTCAACACTCCCCTGCTGACAGGTGCCGCCCCAGGCCGTAGGAGTGTGTGCACACACAGTGACACATATCACACTCCCCTGCTCGGTGGGCTCCTATAGACGGCATGCAGCGCTCGACAAAGTTGGCTGCACCGTGGTAGATTCGAACCCCCATGCAGCTTCTGGCAGGTACTTTATTTGGCTGCCCTAGTTATCTCTTTGTTGTTGTTGTTGTTGTTACCGAAACCAAAGCATTTTTTACTCTTGTGTACTCTTATGACATTTATTAATAAATATGTGGAATCTAAAAATATGTGAAGTGATGTTCCAAAGGATCCAAAGTTCCAAACGCATGCATTTTAGCTAATATTTAGGCTAGAGATACAGGACTAGATATTGGATAACTATTAAGTTATAGACTATCCTCACATATTGTGACATATCTTTAAGGCAGGCATTCTAAAAAATTCCCAAAGCCCCGAAAACCAAAATAAGACTTTCTAGGCTCATTGAAATAACTAGTCATGCCTTTTGTGCAGATTTAGCAGAATCCGGCCCGTGACCTATTTCAGGTCTCAATCGTACAGTGTGTATAGTTTAATAATAAAGACACAGTTGGACGAGGAGAGATGTATACCCAGCATGAACCTCAGTGGATTGGGCCAGAGACACGGCCTGTTGATCCGCACTCTGCTTCTCTCCCCAGACCCCTTGTCGCACCGCAGTGCCTGTATGCCCGCCCGCATGCCTTTTGGGCTTCCTGTGCTGGAGAGAGAGAGAGAGAGACAGAGGCAGATGGCAGGCAGCCAGGAGCCAAGAGCATGTGTGAGCAATATGTAGTCAGACCATGGAGGGAGGGGGTGTGTGTGTGTGTGTGTGTGTGTGTGTGTGTGTGTAGGCTGGGCTGGGCTGGGCTGTGTCTTGCGTGCATGTTTATTCGTGTGTTTTGCGTTTTGTGTAGGAAGAAAAGATAATTTTGTGCATGCATGCATGCATTCGTGTCGAACTCACCATGTTTGCATACCTGCCCAGTAATCACTGTCCTTCATTGTCGGACTCTTCATTTTAGCTGCTGCATACATGTAATCAGGGCCTTTGCAACTGACAGTCCGTGATGACAGGTTTGGGTTTTGAGGTGCAGTCAAATAAGCCGAATCCACTCATGTTTATTTGTCATTCATCTGCATCGAGACGCAGAGCGCAAGAAACTCTCCTATCCCCCAAAATCCCATCCAGCGTTTTGGTGTGGGGGGGTGGGACCTGTTTGTTTGTTTCCTTAATGCCCATATTTAGAGTATTGTGCGCGCTAGTATTGCTCAAGCACGCAAACAAGTGACCCCTTTTTCTTTTTTTTCCGGAGTCTGTCCCCCAGGGGCCTGTGGAGTCTCTAGGGCTCTGACCCATGAGAGTGACCGCCCGCCCATAAGATTAACCCCTGACCCCTGCCTTCACTAATGTTTGACCTGCCGTTGGCTGTCCCTGACAACCCCCCACTGGGACACAACAGAGCCCCATTCACAAGATGGATTCTCTGGCTCGTCTCCTTGGACAGACCGAAGGACCAATGGACTACTAGACCAAACATCTTACATCAGAACTGCTACCCTGAGAGGGGAGACTGTATATCTCATGTGAGTATATCACGACCTGCAGTCTGCGAGACGAGAATTTATTAGTCTAATTTCTTATTCACCACTGGGACAACAAGCCCCCGTAAATTCTTATGAGATCTCTGCATCACAGCTGATCTAGTTTTCCGCCCAAATAAGGAGCGCCGCCTGTATCGTCACTAAGAGCTTATAGCAGGGAGGCAGAGGTCCTGCATTGGACCTGGGCATTGTTTTAGGGAAGTGCTTCTATTGTCGCTGGGCAGCTAGCTGCAGGTTCATTCGCCGGCTGTGGTGTACTTTCCAACTCGGACTTGGCACGTAGCGTGAACTCCCGGAGCTGTATTGCTCCGTTCTTTTACATGAGTAATGAATGGAGATGCGTTCCAAGAATGGTGATTACTGTGTCAGACCCACAACGGCACACTCCCACCTCAGGCCTACATGGTAGCCTATTAAACTGACATGACAAATGGAATGTCTTTACTCTATAAACAATTAGCATGCAGACGTGAACTCAAAACTCGCACAGCTCTTAAAGCACGCTAGAAGGGATAACAATTTGTGACTTGAGTAGCCAGCACCAGCACAGCGCCTAGTGAGTCGGTAAAGCCCTTATTGATGAAAACACCTTGAAGTCTTTATATTTATAGTTTGCCGCTATCAGGTTTGTTTTGGAATGCTATCACAGAGCCGTTATTATCAGTTTTCCCATGGCACTATCGCGTGGAATGTGGCTGAGGATCTCGGCTGGCAGCGTTCCCACAGAGAAGGGGATGGGTGTGTCTGCCACCGGAGACGCTGTCCAGAGTGAGAGAGCGAGGATGCTGGATGTACACAGTCCAACATCACAGTTTGCCAGGAAAACTAAGAGCTGGTATTGACAAGTAAGTGACTGTTGAGACTGCAGCCACGGGGAAAGACGGTCAGAGGGGGGATGGGATAAGAGACAGATGTAACATTCTTAACCACTTAAACACTGTATACCTCACTGAGCGGTGTCCCCCGTGGGCTCTATCCTTGGCCAACTCCTTTTGTTCGATATACGTCTGCTATTTTAACAGAATTGTTTACCATTGTACTATGCCCAGAATGGGGAGGCTTAGGGTTCAAGTGGTTAATGGAAAGGCAATTTCTCCACAGCATCCTTATGCAGGGCTGTTCTTTTTAGTCCATTGATTTTTCTGCCACTTTGGACTTAAGAGCTTATATCACTGCCCCACATAATCAAGTAAAACACTAATGCCAGCAAGATTATTCACCACGCCGCAAAACATCACAGAATCCACCTCATGGTTAGCTCCTGCTGCAACCTCTGCAGAAGCAGTCTGTCCGAAGCGCCTCTGTGCCCTCAATAAACTACTGGCATCGGCAGCCACGAGTCTGCACCGACTCATTTAATTCTTTAGCCCCTGCTGCAAACCACTTGGATCAAAGAGTCGTAGTGGTCTTTTAACTAAACTCTCTGTTTACTTTGTAATTCTGTTTTATGCAGACATCAGCACAGCTCGGTGTGCCACCGGACGGTAAACCCATGTTACACCCACCAAATGTGTGTGGGGGGGTAGTAGCGACCACTAAACGAGACCTACAAAGGGTCCTGCTTTGTTGGTGGTCCATGCCTGGCTCAGGTTTTTATGGTACAGTTTAGGCAGAGCTCTCTCAGGTCTCCCTCTGATGGGAAAGGGAGCCAGCGGCCGTGGGACGCTGCAGTATAATAATCATGCATCTGGAGAGGTTCCCTGCTGAGCATGCTTATACTGGCCCATTCTCTTCTAGTTAAACAATGATGGCGCCGGAACCCACGGTAAACAAGGCTCTGCACCATCCCTGCAGAGGGCATGGCCAGTGCTCCCCAAGTATTCATGTGATATTAAACATGGATTCCTCTAGACAAAGACAAATAAGAGCAAGGCGAAGTGGAGGAGACGGAATAAGAATATTTCGAGTAGGAGAATAATAAAATGACATCAAACTGCTGACGAAGTAGCCTGGCTAATAAGCCAGACCGAATCAGCCGTTGGCACAAAAAGAAAATGCGACGGTGTGATTTGAGTCTGGGTTATTAGCCAGGCTACTGACGAAGGGGTTTTGACAATTATTATGCCATTACTAAACAGCAGCTATGCGATATGCTCTCTCCTACTCTAGTCTCTATGTGGGGAGGTGCACCATTGCCCCCTCCTCCTCTCTAGTGCCCTGTCCCTGGACTGCAGCTGGACACCAGCTTAGTGTTTATTAGGGAGACGGGGGGCTGGGGGGGTGCTGGCTACTGGCTGCCGGCTGGCCATCACAGGCAATGGTGGAAAGTACTTAAGTACTGTACAGTACAACTTTTGAGGTACTTTTACTTTACTGGAGTATTTCCAATGGTCAGTACTTCTACTAGCCACTAGATTTCAGAGGCAAATATTGCACTTTTTCTCCACTACATTTATTTGAAAACCTGACTTACTTTGTAGATTTTGATTATTATTAAAAGAAACCCTGGCTAATAAGACAAATATGCCTTAAAACATTATGCTTGCCTTCTATAACTAAAATATATATTTTTAAAACACCTTCAATATTTTATTGCTTTCATAAATAGATAATCTTTCACTCAATAGGAACTGCTCCCGTCGCAAGTTGATGATGTCGATCATATGTCCATGTGTGGTCCAGCCCTATGGAATGCATGTGCTAATAAAAATACTTCCTAAGGTTAATCTCAGTATCAAAGCAATATTTTAAATACTTTATATTAGCACGTGCATTCCATATATTCCATAGGGCTGGACCACGCATGGACATATGACATCATCACCTTGCGACGGGAGCAGTTCCTATTGAGTGAAAGATTCTCTATTTATGAAAGAAATAATATATTAAAGTGGTTTTATTTTTTTATTTTAGTTATAGGGGTATAAGTATAATGTTTTAAAGCATATTTGTCTTATTAGCAAGGGTTCCTTTAAAAAAACATGCATTATCCACTTAAGCCCTAAGCATTTGAAAATAGCCAATCTACAAGTTCACAATTCGTTTTTTTTACTTTTAGTACTTTTTCCACCACTGATCACAGGTTGTGTGGATCCAAACCTTAATTGCACAGCCGGCTGCTCCAGGTTCGCGCTGCGACGTGATCACGTTTGAACCTGTACCACTCAATTTGTGGTGTTGCTAGCCTAAACAGTAAACAGTAAATCCCTCATCATTTGGTGCAGAAAAATACAGACTTTGGGACATGATTTATAAACCCTCATCCCTCAACCCTCATCCCTCATGAGCAAAAGGCCTTAACTCATTAAGGCCCGAGGCTGCCTTCTAAACAAATAGTTCTTTCAAGATGTTTCAAAAATGTTTAAAAAAACATACAGCAGATGTACAAGCTCGCAATGAGTGCACATTATCTGCTATTTTTAGGGGAGCTAGCCCCTCCTATATATTCAGCTATTAGTGTAGATCTTCGTCTTACACAAACATTAAATTGCCATTGACAATGAATGGAGAATTTACGTCATATAGTGTCTGAGCAAATAGACATGTTACGTCATGATGTACGATGATATGAGCGCCCCTCACTTTTTTGAAAAGTCAACGCTAAAGTCTAAAATGACACAGATGCTTTGCCGGTTTTATACTACTACTTAGGACGGCTGTGGCTCAGGAGGTAGAGCAGGTCGTCCAATGATCCCTGGGTCGGCGGTTCGAATCCCGGCTCCTCCTGTCCACATGTCGAAGTGTCCTTGGGCAAGACACTGAACCCTACATTGCCTCCAATGAGTCGGTCGGTGTAAGCTTGCCACCATTGGTGTGTGTGAATGTGGGAAGTGAGGACGCTGGCGTCGACTGTTCGCCGCTTCACCTCCCAATTTATGAATGAATGAACCATTGTAAAGCGCTTTGAGCACTTGGAAAAGCGCTATAAAAATGCAATTCATTATACTGCTCTAGTGGTCAACCATACAGTGGTTACAGAGCAGCACCCAGATCTGAATTGGAGTAAATACACTGATTTGTATTTAGGATAGATGTCAGTGTCAGTTATTGGTTCTTGAAACTTGAACTGAACAGGCATATTGTTAGCACAAAATCCATGTCTATCAGTTAACCACTTAAAGCAGCACTATGTAACTTTCTCCTCTCTACCCCGGATTTGAACCCGGTTTCCTGTTCAAGTGGGGTTTTTTTTAGCTAATAGAGCGTGCCTGCTTGCTCGGGGGATAAATGGAATCTTGACCATCAGATCCTGTGTCTATGTGAGACATGACCTTTGACATGATCTAAATGTGTCAATAGTGGAGCAGGGAGACAAAATGCAACCACCGCAATTCTTGTGTATAAATTATATTGTATTAACATACAGCATTACATTTTATTCAAAGAAATCACACTTGTGTCATGTGAGGGGCGCTCAAATCTCTTTGACAAAAATAGCTACAGGGTCACACAAAGCGACGTGTTATGAAAGTGTAGATCTGCTATTTTCCTCAAATATCCACCTAACACCGGGGCTCCACCGGGCGCGTCACCGTCGGGAATGTTCCCTTTTTAATCAATGAAGGGTGGCTCCACTGCCCACGTTGCGTGACTGCATTAAAATTGCCCGGTTCGTTTTTTGACACACGCGACGGAGACGCAACGCGTCCAGTGGAGCCCCGCCGTAAGCCTAGAATAGGGACACTCGGGTCCATGTGGTTGACTGGTCATTAGATTCTCCTGTGTAGGTTCTCAGACATGTGAAGAGAGCAGAATTAGAGATACCCCCAAAAACAGTTGACCCCCCCCAGGGTGGGTGGCAATAGTGCAGAAGTAATTCATGACCGTATGGGGGCTATATCTGTAAATAGGCCGGTGTTATGGCCCTGAGCAAGCACCAAAATAATCTAGCAGCAATTTTGCACTGCATTTGACCCAGGCCTGCTGCCATTCCACTAGCAAGTAGTGAACTAGGCGATAGCTGATAACGTTAACAAATTAGTCTGTTGCTTTGACGTCATCAAAGTCCACTGACTCATGTCGAGGACAGAGCGTGCGCGTGAGCACATTCTGAGGGTCTGCACATTGTGGGCTGAAAGCAGCCTTAATTGGGTGGGGCAGGAAACAATGGATTGTCCTTATTTATATCCCCTTCCACATTGTTTGTACTTAGACAAACCGCTGGAGAGCCAGACGCATGAATTATAAATTGGACACAGACGACACCTCCCCTGCTCCGTCCCACCCCACCACATGCAACGCTGTAGTGCAGAATATAACGAGGCTGGGATCACCGCTGGGAATTGCGGAGTGTGCCTTTAACTTCACCCCCGGGACCCCCTAGCTGTTGGCCACAGACCTCCGCCGTAGCGCTGGGGTGGCACGCCATGAAGGCACAAAACAACATCCATGTTTAGAGTAAAGTTAACTTCCATGCAAGATCAACAAGGATAAAGAACAACAAACGCTCTTTAATTCTCTTGGCTCCACGTCCATACCCTGCCATCTTTACCTCTCAGGAACACTTTGCATTGTAGCTCAGCAGAAATAACACTGTCATATTTTCCTCGCCTGTAGTGATTTAATGTTCAATTGGGCTTGAGACACCCGGGGTGGTTTTGTTTTCATATAGGCTACTCCGGCAGCACCTCTCCCACATGCTCCATCCCCATGGGAGAGGACCCCTTGTTGTCTCTCTCCCCCTCACTGTCTCTGTCTGTTCATCTGTCTCTCTTTCTGTCTCCCTGTTTCTCTGTCTTTATATCTGTCTCTGTCTCTGTCTCTATTTCTGTCTCCCTGTTTCTCTGTCTTCATATCTATCTCTGTCTCCCTGTTTATCTGTCTTCATATCTGTCTCTGTCTCTATTTCTGTCTCCCTGTTTCTCTGTCTTCATATCTGTCTCTGCCTGTCTCTCCATCTCTGTTTCTCCCTGCTTCTCTAACTCATCTACAGTATGTGTGTCGGTCTCTCGACCATCTCTATTTCCATTTGTGTCTGTGTCTCTGTTTGTTCTCTGTCTCTGTGTGTTTCCATGTCTCTCTGTCTGCCTGTCTCCATCTCTGTCTGTCGCTCTATCCTATCTATTTTCATATCCATTTCTGTCTTAAGTCTGTCTGTCTGCCTGTCTCCATCTCTGTCTGTCTGTCTGTCTGTCTGTCTGTCTGTCTGTCTGTCTGTCTGTCTGTCTGTCTGTCTGTCTGTCTGTCTGTCTGTCTGTCTGTCTGTCTGTCTGTCTGTCTGTCTGTCTGTCTGTCTGTCTGTCTCTCTCAGTTTGGTTCATAGCGGGGCACAGAGGTTAAGCTGCATTGCCTAAGTGCAGTGGCTTGTACTGTAGCAAGATGTGCTTGTCGTGCTGTTCTCCTGTGTGTCGCACTCCATTGCTCCGCTTACTGTACAGAAAACATCCATTATGCAAGAAAGAAAAAGACTGTAGCCCAGCAGCATCTGGAAAGAGTCGAGCTTCGCTTTGCTTAGACACGAGCACAGGAGGGCCGGGGAGGGTGGATGTGGATCCGCTGGTCGTAGGAATGGTTGCAGATAGCCAGGCTGACTCTATAATTAGTCACTGGAAGGATTCTGCGAAAAGCTAACAGTGACCACTGTGAGTTCTCCTCAAAGGGAGAGAGAGTTCCTGAGCTACTTGTCAGTAGCCTGCTGAGGAATCGTGTGTGTGTGTGTGTGTGTGTGTGTGTGTGTGTGCGCGCGCGCGCATCAGTCTCTGTCATTCATCCATTTCTCATGCCTGTCTGCTCTCACAGAGCGAATAATATTGCTAATGTCTTTTCTGAAGAGGTGTGTGAGGGAGAGTGAGCGTGATATGGAGATCCTATGGTGTGTAATTGATAATAAATCACTACTTCGGCAGATGCCATTTGTAAAAATACAATAATAAATTGACCTGTGCAAAAAGGTTTCAGTATCAACAAACTATCAACGTCCACAGCCATTCTGGAATTCCAGTTTTAGTTTTGATAGGCCGGGCTTTACAGACATTCTTACAATCCTGTGGTTTTGGTCCGTTTTTTTCAATATGCCTTTCTTCCTCTGCTGGCTGTACACGGCACTCCGAACGAGGGGGCGCACAATGTGGTACAACGGAACGGACAGCCTTCTTCAGAATGACAATGAGTCATTGTGGTGAAATGGCAACTATTAACGCTTTCCTATATAGCCTCCTCGACTGTTTGTCTTTCTGCGCCTGATTCACAATGAGTGTCAGGGATCACAATGGAATTGTTGGAGGGAAGAGAGAGTCGCGCGAGGTGGCTTCTTCTCCATGACTCCGCGTGTCTCCAGCGTGAGAGAGAGACTGAACGCCGGCACTGTTGTCCGTCCAGATGCGAGTTATCTCATCCCATGTCAGTGCCCCAGCGTGCTCTGGGGAGGGCTCGGCTCCACATCATCACCCCCTGCTAGGGTGTAGTGGGGGTGGTGGTTATTGTTATTGGGAGACGGAGGGCGGTTGATGGTTAGTGATGATGGTTAGTGCCTGGTACTGGCCAGGGCAAGGCTCTTGCGTCATCCTCCTGACGCTCAGATCATCAGCTTTGCTAAACATTCCTTCTCTCCACCCTTTCTAAGTTCTATTCCTCCTGCAGTGGTCTTGGCCCATCAGCCACATGTACAGTTATATGTTTTCTTTCCAGCTCACGTCTTTATTTTCATCCAGCACCTTCAATGGTCCTGAAATAACATATTATCCTTGCGTTGCACAGAGGCAAGGTAGCAATTAGTTGTGGTGTAATTACACATTATTGCGAACTTATAAAACTCTTGCCGGGTGGAAAGATTGGGCCGGCTATAGGCAGCAAGGCTGTATTTTCTCTTTTGCCTCCCCCATTCCTAAAATTGTTCCCCCGTCTTTTCCATGTCTGGGTCCATGGGGTTGTTTGTGTGTCGGGTGCACTCCAGACACACAACACACAATCCCCAGGAGAGTTTGGGGACAGTCCTACAGGACCATGTGTAACCCACTGGGCCTGTGTGTGTTTTAGGACAGTCCTACAGGACCATGTGTAACCCACTGGGTCTGTGTGTTTTTTGTCATTTAGCAGCCCAGTGATACTCTGGAGGGGCAGGGAGGAGTTTAAACAAGTCCCCGGATTAAAGCGCACACAGAGTGATTCACTGAGTTGTCTGGCAAGTCTGGCAGTCACTTTTTTGGGTGGGGTTTTAGGGCAATCCATCTGAACACATGCTCAGAGTTAGTCTGTCATCCACATGATATGTGTAGCTAGTAAATCAAGCAAAGTGATTTAAGAGAGGTGATTTTCGAGAAGCGCAATTTGATATCGTCACCGAGGCGGATGCAGCGCTGAATATGAATTCGATCCCTATATCCCCCCATAACTTCTTCTTATAGGCACTATTACACTTTGTCGGTAGCAACACAGAAGACGGCGACCGTTGGTCACGCACTGGATCACGTGCATCACTCGGTCTCTTGAAGTGTACTGATGTCATCTCTGTCAGGAGCAGCTCTGAGCTGGACATATCAAATTAGCCATGCTTGTCTGCATGAAAGCACTTATCCCGATGACTCATATAGCCTTCCAAACAGAGGTCAAACGTCCTCACTTTTCTTTAGTCGATATCAGATTCAGATCATTACATATTGTTGTCCTAGTTAATTTCTTAGTCAATGTAATATTCATTGGGGTCATTTGAGCTGTCAGACTCACAGAAAGTCATTACGGTAAATGATAATCTAATCCACCTTACAATAAATGCAGGGAATCTCTATGTCTGTAATCCATCTATATCGAAAACCGCTTGACCAACCGATTTCAAATTCCCCACACACTTTGCAGATGACTCGAGGGAGTGCACTGTGCAGTGACTGGTGCCTCTGTCCCAAATGAGCCACTTGATCGCCACGGCAAACCCAACCTAACCCAACTATAAACCCACACCTGCCATCTTCATATATGGCCACAAAAGTCACAGACAGATAGACGGCTACTCTCACAACAGGTTAAAGTACAATCCCCATTACAGCCAATATATCCATATATCAAAGTGTACTTAAACAACAGTGTCCCCAACTATCTGTTGAATTACTTATAAGTTGCTCCGGATACATTTGAACTAAATCCTCAAAATATGTAAAAATGTTCTGCTAGTGATGCCCAGGGGTACAGCAGCCAAATAAAGAAGGGCTTATTTTTCTTATTTTCTCCGGCACTGAAACCATCAGTTTTTAGACTGTCTAGTTTTATGCAGTTACACTTCCCTGAATTAAACTGTAGAGCTAAGACGAGAAGACGGAGCATTTTTCTTTTTTCCCAAATCATTACCAATGCACACTTGGATTGAACCGTATCATTCCCGCTGCACTGCACCTTGCCCACTTCACATTTATCTTATTTTTTATTAATATTAATACTGAGCTGCTGGTTCAGTAATGTGTTGCAGCTCAGGTGAAAATGACTGACTGATATTTACAATGTGCACAGAAAAGTGCAGCTGTGTATACTCGAAGTCTATCCTGAAGCTGTCTTTTTCTTCTTTCTTAATCTCCTTTTGCTGTTGTGTATATTTATATATGTACTCGTTATCTTTTGTTGTTGCAGTAATTATTGTTATTATCCAATACCTTTCATGTGAGGAAACAGAGTATGCAGTGCACAAAGATGTGACAGAGAAAGAGGACAATGTTGTATTTGTATTTAGGTGTGGGGAAACTAAATGTTTTGTTCTTTAATATGTTAAAAACCAAATATATATATATATATAAAAAAAGAAAAGTGCAGCTACGTAAACAGGTTGGTGACACCAAAGTGCAGAGTGGCAGCGTTTCCAATCCCTGATGTGACTCTCATCGTCAGTGTTAGGCCTCAGTCACACATGAAAGACAACATGTCTTCTCGGTGTCTCCTGTGTCCTCTATATGTGTCGCACGATTCATTTTCAATAGGAGTCACGTGGTTTGACGAGACAAGCTTGCTCCACGGCTGTCTTCCGCCCCCCCCTCCCCCCACAACACAGCCGTGGAGGCTTGTCTCATCAAACCACATGACTCCCATTGAAAATGAATTGCGAGCCGTGCGACACACGGAGAACACAGGAGACACCGAGAAGACACGCTTTCATGTGTGACTGAGGCCCTAATTGTGTCGACTAAAACTATGACTAAACAAGAATGACACTCGAGTCATAAGCGCCAGCTGCAGAAGACAATTTTTCATTTTTTTTCTTTTTTTACTTTTATGTTTCTCTGTCACAACTTCCCGGACGTTGTTTTCCTTTGTGACGTTCATTATGGCTGTCCTTTAGCTCCAGTCGGCTCATAACATTAGCTTCTGATGCCACTCTCGTTCTGTCCGTTCCTCTTGCAGACACAACAGGCCGTTCAGACTATGTCTTTTTTTTGTAAGACTCCCATTGGCTTAGAGGCAGCCTAGGCAGCCAATCATGAAAAAGTGTCCACTACATGTCGTCTTTATGGTCATTACTAGAGGTACTCTCAAATGTAGTCCAGGCGTTTTTCAAGCCCCTGGCAAAATTACACTCCGAAAATAGCCTATCTATGAGCTTGTAGATATTTTGTAGCTATTTTCGGCATGCAGTTTATATCAGGCAATATGACGCCATCACGGCCCGCCAAAATTCATTATATTCAACTAAATCTACAGTTTATTTCGTCTAATAATATGTATGTTGGTTTAAAATCCTATGATATTTAGTTAACTAAAACGGCCCGGGCACCTAGGCTGCTAATCCAGACAGCGTGTTGCGGGTTCGACTCCCGATCCCCACGACCTTTTCTTTGTGTCACTCCCCCTCTCTCTCCACACAATTCCTGTCACCGTACACTATCCAATAAAAGGCCCCCAAACATTCTTAAAAAATACAAATAAAAATTAATCAGGTTACTAAAATATGACAAAAACTACCGCTGGCATGGCGGCCCGGGCACCTAGGCTCTAAAGTAGCCTGACAGCGTGTCGCGAGTTCGAGTCCCGTTTGCGACAGACTTTGCCGTGTCTCTCCCGTGTCTCTCTCCCTCTTTCCTGTCATTCTTCACCTAAAACTCCATCAGCGAAAGGCAGAAAAGCCGAAGACATACATCCAAATTTGCCGTCCAAATTTAACACTTCACTCTCCCACGCCTGTGCAACCTGTTTTGTCATGGCTCCCGGATCAAGGTGGATCAAAGTGAATGTGCAGCATAAACACTGGGCAGCTGTTCACACCGGCGGTTCAAAGGTGAAGGGGCTTTACATGATCCTCATGTGTTGAGAGTGGTCCAACGGTGCCCTCATCCCTGCCGATCCCTTACCTTAGAACAATAACCAGGCACCCCAGCTGGGCCAAAACAAAAAGAGGCTCCCCGACCGGGCCCTCAGATCTCTTGAGCAGATGCCCCCGGGCAGTGGTGGAAAGTAACTGAGTACATTTACTCAAGTACTGTACTTATTTATACAATGATGAGTTATTTACTTTTTTTTATTTATTGCTTTGCTTGAGTATTTTAAATTTTCTGAACTTTCACTTCTGCTCCACTACATCTTACGTGTCTAGTAACTTTAGTTACTAGTAACTTTAGTTACTAGACACACTAACGACCACAGCCGTATATATATTTCGGCCATTTGAAAATAGCAGATCTGCAAGCTCACAATGTGTCGCGATGCAATGTAGCTTGTAGATCGGCAATTTTTGTATGTTTAATGTTTATTTTGTGAAAGGGAACATTCTTCACTATAAATATTCTGTACTTTTGGTACTTGAAGTACATTTTGATGCCGATACTTTTGTACTTTTACTCAAGTACACTTTGAAAGCACGACTTCTACTTTGTAACTGAGCATATATCTACAATATTGCAGTATTTATAGTTTTACTTATGAGTAAAATATGTGAGTATTCTTCCGTCACTGCCCCTGGGTGCAGCGGCCTGGCCAAGGGAGACTGTAAGACCACATACAGGCTGGCTTCTCCACATCTGTGCCATGTTACGATAGGCTCTCTTCTTCATCAAATCCCGGCCGTTTTAAGGATTTGCTATGTTGGTGTAGAGCTAGTTTGATCCTATGGTTTGATCACACATGCTGTTATGCGGGAAGAGGATTGAAAAATATTTGAGAGGTCTGTGTGTGTGTGTGTGTGTGTGTGTGTGTGTGTGTGTGTGTGTGTGTGTGTGTGTGTGTGTGTGTGTGTGTGTGTGTGTGTGTGTGTGTGTGTGTGTGTGTGTGTGTGTGTGTGTGTGTGTGTGTGTGTGTGTGTGTGTGTGTGTGTGTGTGTGTGTGTGTGTGTGTGTGTGTGTGTGTGTGTGTGTGTTTGTGTTTGAGGTGGTACAGTGTGAGAAATTTCATTACACTGTAAAATCCATTTACTTCTGAGGGTGTAGAAATTGACCCTTAAGTGTCCCTTTTTACACCCCCCAGGGGTAATGTGACAGGGTTTTGCTGTGCTGCTACTACAGTGTTGACTTTCCCCTCTGCCTTTCCTCTCAATTGCCGGCCAGTTGTGGTGAAATCAAAGTTTAGCAAAACAGAAGCATCCCGCAGGAAGAAACTGAACAGATTAGATAACCACTGTTGGGATATTACGCAATAACCTCACCCGTCCTCAGCACTTGTTGCACATAATCTCTTAACATGTGACGTGTGAACAACACATACTGTATTGTTTTCAAACAGGCTTTGTATTCAAACATTTTGTTACAGACAAAAAGACAACCCCGTTGTGAGGAGATAAACAAAAACCACATGTCGGTATAATCACTGCCCGACAATGCCCCGAATGCTGACAATGGTTTCATGCTGTTGGGTTCACGTTTGGGCTCAGGGCAAATGTGATGAACGGTGGAATGCTGCACCGTCGAAACACTTTTGTGTCTGCTTTACACTGTGGTACAATTGTTTGGGTTTAGGGCAGCTCCTGTGGTTCTGTGAGATAGATTCGGAGGATGCAGTGGCCACTGGATAGACTCACGTTCCTAAAATAGTCCTAAGTATAGGTCTGGAGATGGATTCTGATGGGAAATGGACAGTTTTGGTCCACGAAGGCCATGAAAGCTAGTTAGTTATTATAGCAGAGCCTAGATTAGAACATGCTGTACGGTATGGAAAAAAGGTTTAAAACTTCTGTAATGAGTTATAGTCACTCATAGGCATGGGTTATAGCCAGTAAATAATTAGTTTTGATGTTGATAACATCTGTGTACATAAAGTCTGAGGTTATAGATCATCTCTATTTTCGGTGTGCGACACCAATTCATTATAAATCAGCAACGTTTGAGATAGGTCCCGGAAAGCCTGGTCTTGGATGACCAGTGGCCGTAAATTAGGGTAGACCGTGTTTTCCAGGTGGCACTGGCCGTAGCGCCCTGATGATAATCGGCACTGTTGCTTGCCAAACTCTAGCAGTGGCCTCACAGTGGCTATATCAAGATCGCTAAGATTACAGTCATCCCAAAGCCCATTTACCTGCTGTTCTATTTAAAGCGAGCCGGCCCCCTTTGATGTGCCTCACACTGCGTGTAATACACGTTTCCTCCGGTACATAATGTTTAATCTTCACTCATGAAATTTCCTAGACTCAGCTTTTCTAATTTCCCCTTCCCTAATAAATCCATGTTACTGCACGGCACTGTACTGTACCGTACTGGAGGCTACTGCAGCACCCTTTTAGATTCATGTATTCAGATGGGTGGAGGGGTGGGAGGGCGTGTTCTGCTGGTTTTTGCCTTTACTTTGATGAATACAGAAACAGAAGTCATCTGCAAAGAAACTCTACACCTACAGACTCAGGATGTGTGTGTGTGTGTGTGTGGGGGGGGGGGGCACTGACAGTACCAGGCCTCGTCGGGCATGCGGCCCGCCGGGCCCAGGAAGAAGCCCTCGGAGCCTCAGAACTTCAGCTGGCAACCAGAGTGATGACATCACCGCCCCTCTGTGCCGCTGTTAACAGTGCATTGCATATGAGCTGCATGTGTGTGTACCGCACAATGGGAACCAGACGGGGTTATGGGCTTTTTTCAACGCGGCACGAGCGACACGCACGCTCCGTATACACGCGGAGCACTGGAACCGCTGACCTTCACTGATGTTGAGCAGATGCCAGGGAGTGCGAGGCCAAATATAATGATATGCCTTATAGCCTTTTTTTTGCAAAATGTTCTGGTAGTCGGTAGTGGATTGTTCGCCGGAACGCTCAGTGTTTCGTTTAGCTCTGAGAGGTATATATATACACTCCCAGACAGTGATGGAAGAAGAAGTGAAGGTTAAGAAGAAGAAGATTATATCTATTTGGCTGTGGACCCCCATCTGAAAATATGTTGTTCCAGGGACCTCCCAGAAGCAAAGATTTGAGTTAAATATGTTCGCTCTGATAGTATATTCAAAGATTTTAGCCACATTTTCAGGATTTTTCAAAAATAGCAGATCTACAAGCTTGTAGCGCGGCACTCTGTGCCACGCTATGAGCTTGTAGATGTACTATTTTTCAATAGCTAAAGCATAACATAATGCTTAATACGCCAAAAGGGGTTCCCGTCCTGAATGGGTTTAGTAAAAGTAACTGAAGTTTTCAAATAATTGTAATAATTAATAATTGTAGTGTTAAAAAGTAGGTACAATATTTGCCTTTTGAGATGTAGTGGAATAGAAGTCAAATTACTGAAAATTGGAAACACTCCAGTAAAGTACACATTGTACTTAAGTACAGTATTTAGTTAGGCTACTTTCCACCACTGCTCTCAGACCCATGAGTGGCGCCACTTTTTTGCACGAACACTCGTCGTATCATAGTATTGCTAATCTTGTTAGGTTCAGTTTACTTTTCTCAGAACGTGCTGTGTCATCAAACGCCATAAACCGAGCTATCTAATCACCCAGTTTATCATGGTGATACACAACTATCACAGTGAACCAAAACACCCTTAGAAGACACACTCTCACTTTTATAATTGTTTTTTCCTACATGCCAGTGGTTGCAAGAGATGTTAGGTCAACAACAGCGTGTAACAATGGCCAGAACTACAGGAAGGAGATAAGCATCGAGTAGGTAATTTGAAGTTAAGCTGACTTACTGTAAACATGGCCATTATGGTTGGAGGGTGTATTGCCAGGGGAACACATTGAGAGCTGTGACAGGCAGTGTGGCCCTTACAAATATGGTATGGTAAAAAAAAAAGAGCTATACAGTACTCCTCGCCGATCCTCTGCTGAAATGATTTCTGCTGTGGGAATACACAGGTCGGAGCTGCCAGAAGCCATACTTACCAGCCTCCCTTCGTTTCAGGAGATTTCTGTTATATGCAACATCTGTGTCAATATTATGGAGGTTTTTTTGGTCCTCTGTTCTTTTTAAGTGGTGGAAAAAGAGAACAACTTCAACTGCATATGTTAACATTCAGCATATCGGACAAAAGCTATATACTGTATGTAAAGTAAAGGGGTTAGGGGGGGCCGTAGAACTGTAATTTTACATGGTTTTAATGATTAGGCCTAATTAAGTTATTATCTTAACTATCCAAATGCAAAAATATATCAGGTACAGTAAATATGCGCCCAATTACAGTTAATCAAGCTCTTGCACACATCGGCTGCCATTCTTGGCCAGATTCAAGTTTCTACACACACACACACACACACACACACACACACACACACACACACACACACACACACGTACACAAAGAAAAGTTAGTTACTCTTCTGTTGAAAATGTTGAGCTGACATTATTACACACACACACACACACACACACACACACACACACACGAAGATTCAGCAACCTTGGCTGAAACGGATACATATAGCTATAGTAAACTCCTGATCTTTATCCAACTCTGACACATTGTACAAATGGAACTAAATGGAGACTCCATTTGGTTCCATAAGGGTTCATTTGGTTGCATTTGTACAATATCGGGGTTAAATGAAAACTCAGGAATCTTTTTTTAGGAGTTGTGTGTGTGTGTGTGTGTGTGTGTGTGTGTGTGTGTGTGTGTGTGTGTGTGTGTGTTTTGCAGTGTGTGTGTGTGGGGCTGTTCCCTGCCTCCGCCCCAGCCAGAGCAGAGAAGCAGCGCTCAGTCTGTCTGCACACAGACACAGTGTAGAGAGCCAGCAGCAAGCAGCGGCGGCGGCTGGAGAGAGAGAGAGAGAGAGAGGAGGATGAGCGCGTATATTGGACCAGACCAGACAGACCGCAACGCCACGACGCATTTCACAGGTAAAAAAAAGAAAGACAGTATACAAAAAAAGTGGAGCAAATCGACGTGTGTTGTTGTGTTTTATGCAGCGATGTGTGTAACCTCGGTGTTTTTTAGAATTCCTTCGCACGACATCTGGATATATATTTTTTGGTGTGAAGTAAACAGCGGTGGAGACGAGACGAGTCGCAACAGCGTCTACTGCCGTGCGTTCAACGTTTATTTATAACGGGCTTCTCAACTTGCAGCCAGCCGGAGCTTAAGCGGTCCCTCGCTCTCCTGTCTCCTGTCTCCTGTCTCTGTCTCCCCGTGTGTCAGATGAGATGGACATGTCTCACTCATGCAGAGTGTGACACTTTATGCAGGACACGACATGATGTCGGAGGAGGAGGAGGGGACGCGGTGGCTTTACTGGCTTGTTTTGTTTTTCTTTTTAAAATGTTTTTTTTCTTTGAACTTGGAGCAGCACAGTGGCTGCTGCTGCTGCCACCGTTGCATGCGGGGCTGTTATATCATCTCTGAAGGTTAAAAGACTCCTGATGAGAGAGGGAGCTAGCGGGGCTAGCATGCTACCTGCACCATCCATCCATCTATCCATCCATCCATCCATCCGTCCATCCCGACCGGTCGACCGGCCTGTCTCAGTCTGTCAGTCAGTGACTGTGACGATGGCAGCAACACACACGCAGGTCCATCATGACTGGCTGTGCGTGCTTGTTTAGGCCAGATGCATTTTGTTCAACGACAAACGGCAAGAAGGATGCCCCATGGACACCCATGGATGGCAACTGTTCTTGTTTGTCAAGTTTATAGGCGTCCAGCTTTGATGTTTGCATGTTGTCACTTTGTCACACCTGCAGCATGTGTGATGATGGATGCTGGTTGACCTTTATTGTCTCCTTCCCTTAATCCTTGGAACATAGGATGGTGATTATGATAATAATGCTTAATAATAATAACAATTTCATTTATTGGGTGATATTTTCATTAAACTACACTTATAGTAGTAGTAAACATTGTGTGGTGCCATTTTACATTTTAAATGACCAACTGAACAGTAGGCCTATGGTGTACTATGATAGCCTACATGTGCTATAGTGACCACACACACATGTAGCCGCCTATAATTTAATTAAAAGGGATGACATGACTACTCTAGATTAGCTCTAATGTGGAAACTTTTTCTGCAAACGGCTTCATCTTTTCATAAACAGAACTAGGTCATTGTTGTGAGAAAGCATTCAACCTGGCTCGTTTCAATCATTGCTAAATGACTGTGTCTAATGGCATTGTTCATTGCATTGTACATAGAACCCAACAGGCAGCTAGGCATTGGTGTTGGCCCCATGTATACTTCCTTGTGATGGTGTCAGTTGCGTGCAGAAAATACCTAGAAAAAAATGAAGGAATTGTCTCTTTGATGTGCTTGTGCCATATTTCGTTCCTCAGTCTGAATTTAACCACGCATATTTAATTAGTTTGGAGCCTGCTCTTATTGAGGCTAACCTTCCATGGACTCATGGGTATATCAAACGTACCCAGTCCTGGTATGTTATGGGTTTAATATCAAAGCTCTTATTGAAATGATGCGGTGCTAGTGAGCTGCTTATTATTGTCATGGATTTACTGGAGTATCAGCGCTTATGTCAGAGCTCCCAGCCCTGAGGTCACATCAGTGAGGGGACAGCGTCTAGACAGGCTGGGGAGATTCTTTAGACAAACAAGCAGCGGACAAACACCAAAGTATTATCATTACACAGCGAAGTCCAGTCTACGCCTCACGACTAAAAGGCTAGAAACTGGGAAAAGGACATCTTGTGTGTGTGTGTGTGTCTGTCTCTCTCTCTCTCTCTCTCTCTCTCTCTTTGTGTTTGTGTGGTGAGCCTTTGACATGCCCCTGTGAAAAGGCTGGTGTGAGAAGGCAAGGTGCTGTGGCGCTGCGAGTGCTTGTGACCATGTGTGCGCGCGTGCGTGTCGTGTGTGTGTGTGTATGCGTGTGTTTGGGTGGTGTATGAGGAGTGAAGTGGCCCATTAATTTCCCCCCAAGGAGAAAGGAAAGGGTTGGTCAGCGATATACAGAAGGCCCTCCACGGTTGTGTGGAATTATGAGTCATGCCCATTGAACTTCCAGGAGTGGTCTGGGGAGCCAGTGTGATAAGTCAGAAGAAGCTACGCCTTTTGTTCCCCCTCCCTATAGTCTCCGAGGTCATCGGCTGTCCCAGGGCCAGACTTATACTTTTCCAGTCAGTGAGCAGCACAGGCAGCCTAATGCATCAGACTGGCTAGCTCTTCCACCCTCCATACCTTAGAGCGATTCATCCTCATAGATCATTCTATACTCTTCTACTTTTACTTTGCAGCCACTGACACCAACGTCTCCGCTTGCTGTGATACTGTTGGTGTTGTGCTGAAATCTAGCTTTCTGCAGTACTTATTTTTTGTGGCTTTGTGACAGCTGAAGGATTTTCCTGAACATGATATTATTCTCCCACATTTTCCACTTCTCTTTGTCTCTCTCTCTCTGCATCTTTCCTGCTGTCTCGGTTTAGCATCAGCGTTGGGCCAAGCGCATAACTATAAATGCCCCTCTCTAACGTCATTGGGTGGATATACCATAAGCCCTTGAACATTCTCTTGATGTTTGCTCATCTACAGGGATCCCCTCGGAGTCCCTAGTGTGATGTCATATGTGATGTCAGAGCAGTGCTGACGCAGGCGGGAACTAAGGCTGGCGGGTGGAGCCAGTCAGCCGGAAAACGTGTGAGATCTGCCAGCGTGCCTCTCAAATCGAGAATGCAGCCAGGGCCAGGGAAATGTGGCCTGCTGCAATGCAAGCATACCATGGAATCCATGTTGGTTTGATATTATTATAGATCGGCTGGATGCGAGCCTATGACCATATGTTACGCAGATGTTTGATCTGCCTGCCTCGTGATTTGTCAAGTTTTACGTCAACGTGATTGTGATGATTAGGCTAAGCCCTGGGGGCACCGCTGGTTGTTCAGGGTTAAGGGGGAGAGGCTTTTCTTGTGTTCATACATAGCACTTTTCTACATTCAACACAACAAACATTTCTCTGCTACGTTACAGGCTATAGTGCTAGTCATAAGCTAGGCCTATATTCTGTTGGGCACACTGAATACAAGCAATGCTGTGGCACTTTAGCCTAATTGGGTAGTTGCCATGATATAGCAATGTGCATGTATGGTAACATACAGCCTACTGTCTCAGACTGGGTACTTTGTTGTATTTGTTTGTGTTTAGTTTGTATTTGATTGTTTGGTAGCACAAGCAGCCGTCCTAATGGTTCAACATCCCAACCTTCCCTCTGCATTATGGGGGAAGTGTCGTGCAGAGTCCACACTTGATTAGCAGAAAGCCAGAGTGTGCTAACCCTTTGATCATAGTGTTTCTGCCTGAAAAACCACACCACTGTCAATTCCAGTGAGCCCCAGACCTTGACGGACACTAATTACCATGAAACAAGCTGGGTAAGCTGAGGAACAACAGGGTTTGGAATAGCACCATGCTGGTGAAGCCTATTGCATTACATCCATATCTAGGCATATTGATGCAGAGTAGTTATAATAGTTACTAATGTATATATCTACTAGACCTGTAACTACTTCCCAGACTATAGTCACCATCAATTTCTCAAGGTCTCTGCCTTGTTTCACATTACACAAGTACTCATCATTATTTTAGACTATTAATAGTTGCAGGGTTTTAGAGTAGATGATTTCCCCTGGACTTTTAGTGGGTTTCTCTCCATGTACTGTATCAGCCCGGTGGTGAGCTCTCAGTTGGAGAACACCTCATGACGTCAATCCCTGCATTTCAGCGAAAGTAAGCTAAGCCTGCTAGACAATGGGGAATTAGCACATTGATATAATTACCCTCTCCTAGGCAGTGTCTTACTACGCTAACTGGATGCTATGCAGATGTCCCTTGTGCATTAACAAGTTATTATGGTGCTCTTGTGGGCCCTATTATTGTTTTTTAAGTTTTCTCTGGAATGAATCAATGATGCTGCATTAGCCTGGGAGGACCATTTAATTATTTTGTCTGGACATGTTTGTGACAGACCCTGAAGTGAATTAAGACTAAGCCTTGGTGTTGCACTGTGATGTGTTACTCCATGGTGGAATAACGCAACAATAACATCCCTCAGCGCATACCGCCTTTGATGCGGCTGCCAGCAGAGTCTGACTGTAATACATTTTGGACTGAAGCGATGTGGCGGGAATGACCTAGAGGCTCGCTCGCTATTGTCTGTAAACTGCCATTCAAAAAGCAAAACAATACGTTGCCACGGGAGATTCTCTCTGCAAAATATCGGAGTGGGTGTTTTTTGGCTAAACCTTTCCATATGAGGTAACGGATCCAGAATGTAAGGGTCCCACCGATCACTATGCTGTGGGCTGCTGAGAGGGTGTGGATGTTAGAAATAGCTAATGCAGGGCTGCAATGTGGAATCAGTGGGCTCTTGTTGTGTAATGGACAGTGGGAACATACTTGTCATTGTCCAATTGTCAAGTCTATAGAAGAAATAAAATAATATAGGAAGTCCTCTTAGGAACGCCTGTGCAAAAGCCCTCACAGTAAAACCCGCTGTTAAATTAACTCTGAGATTTAAGATTTTTTTTTACATTTGGTTAAAGTTTTACATTCAGAGTTAGCCTAAATGTAACCTCGTGTCACCAGGCTTTCCACCTCGGAGGAAAGCCTGGTCTGTGTTACAAAATTGCCGTATGATCCGGTCGGGAGCGGATGATAAATTATCGTTACGTCAGGTTGTAGTCATTGTTTTGTAGTCAAGCCGGAACCATGAATCTGGAACTTCCTTTCCCTTAAACCGGAAGAATAACAATTAATGTGTGACTCGTTCTCTCGTAGCCTTCGGCTTTTACTGGGAATAATCGGTTTGAGGGAAAGGAAGTTCCAGATTGATGGTTCCGGCCTGATGACTACAAAACAATGACTACAACGTGACGTAAAGGTATCACCCACTCCCGACCGGATCATAAACCCGAAAAGGAATGCTGCCCAGGCTAGCCTAAATGAACAGTGAGGATTTCACTCACAAGGTAGTAGAGTCTGAATGTCGTAGAGTTCCTAAATCTTGTGGCAACAAGATGAAGAGAGGGCAGACGAGTACATGCTGGCTATTTCTGTCTGACTGTAAGGTACAGTACGTAGCTCCCCATTCCCCAATCAGGTGAAAGCCAGTAAGCCACAGTCTGGGCGTCCTTTGCTATTTATACCTTTGGCCAACCATAAGGGCCAAAGGGGTGGGAAGGGGTGGCAGGGTTACCCCTGATTAACACTTAAAGGTCTAGTGAAATGTAAAATCACACTTTTAGAGCATATCCGTGGTCATTATATGTATTCTTTTTATATTAAAAGTCCATAAAATCAATACTAAGTGCGGCCCGGTCCCATTGCTGCACCGTCTGCATGTTCCTCCAAGTACAGCTGATTTTGATTACAGAACTACTCCGTTTTTAATATCATTCAAGATGACATTTAGAATTTAGACAGTGTATTACCGGTACTCATTTTAAACGTAATCATCATGCTAAAATATGTATTTGAAAACATCTTAGGTTAGAAATAAGCCACGAAGTAGCAAACTTGGCTGCCCATCTGTCTGACTTGTAAACAAACTCTAGACGTGCAGGACACGGAGTAAGAATCAAACGTTCCATAGCCTGAAGAGATGCGGTTCAGAAACGTACAACGTTCTGTTTCAGACTGAAACTTCTAAATAAAATGACAGAAAAAGCCATTGCACACCGACTTAAATTTAAGCCCCGTTCAGAGATTTGCAGGCAAGTTGTCGGCATATTTGATTTTGGTGCCATGTGTGAACGTGCGTCATTTTCAGTGTCGGCAATCTGGGCTGGGCATTCCTGCCTGCTTGCGACCTACAGCATCGCAGGCAAAGTCTTTTTGGAAAGAAAGTGTGAACACCATGCCAGCAGCATCATGAAAATAGGTCATGTGAGAATGCCTCTCCTGCATGCTGCCTTATGCCGGCAGCTTATTTGAATGCGCTTCCCGAAAATGCAGCGGTATCCATGTCTGAACGCAGCTTTGGCTGCACGCCGGTGTTACGCATCTACAATCTCACAGCATGTCGCAGGTGAGCTTGTAGATCTATCGCAGTGGTTCTTAACCAGTGTTCCGGGGACCACCAGTGGTCCTTGACCTTGAGGGGGCTCCAGGTGGCGCCCAGCTGACAGCATAAAATGAAACAAAATGGTTTCATTTTACGATCTCAAGAGTTAAATTATTGTTAAACATCTGCATTACTTAATTTACAAGAAGTCTACACAATTAGAGAATGTTAAATATTTCTTATTTCAATCAATGTTATCTATCTCTCCTATTGTAGGCCTACCACATCAATACAGCATGGAATTGTGGGTACAATCTTATCCAATGATGGTGGTCCATGGCTCAAATGCCAAATAAATAATGGAACTTGATATGAAAGGGATTGAAAACCGCTCATATATTATTGTTTGGGGTGCAGCGACACCAGCATGAAAACTATACCGTTACGTCTCAATCGCCCTTTATTCTGCCGAGAGGCTGACTGGAAACACTTGCGACATCGTCGGAAGACCCACTCTCTGTTGACCCTGGCTGCAACAAGTAACACAGGCTTCCTCAGGAAGAGAGGTGGCCCTCCGCTGACAATGTGATGTCACAGAGATAAGCAAGACTGTGTGTGGACGCTGGCTCTGCTGAATGTGATGCAGTACATCAGTGGTTCTCAGGCCTTGTCATGTCAAGGACACCCAGATGAATATGTATTTGGCCGCAGACACCCGGCAGGAAAAATATATCATATATAAATATATCACCATGTCACCTCCCGTACAAGCCTTTTGTTGTTAAAATGTTTAAGAAAACTTCACATGTTAACGGTATTTGTAGATCGGCTATTTCCAAGTAGCCTATATATTTACCGTAGCTCATTTAAAGTTGTTAAACAGATACTTTTATGCTATATTATTATGATATTGTACATATCCCCGGACTCTCCCTTTGAGAACCACTGGTGTACATGCACACGTGTTGCAACAGATGCAGGCTCGGCCATGGGCCAGGCTATAGTACACACCCTCTAGTCTATGTTAGGCAAAACAGAGGTTCAGCTCTTGTAGCATTATTTTAGAAAGGAGAGTGGGTGTGTGGGTGGATGTGTTTTAGGTTCTGAATGACCACTGATGTACTGAGTTATTTAGACTTACTTTTGTTGTAGTCACATTAACCGTAACTTGGTATAGCCAAGAGTATTATTAAGCTGCTAGCCAGTCTCAGATTTAGTAAGCAGATTGAGCAGGTCTACTAGTTTACATCAATAGTTCAAATCAATAATAGGCTCCTGAAGTTTCATCTATTCAACTTAATTCAAGGTAGACCCAGTTTACATTCAGTTCAAACATAGATACCGGTAAACAAATGTCCAAACTTAGGATGCACACCATTTTGGGTGGGAATCCCTTTTGGTGTGAAAAGTGGGAGCGATTGGTGCAGGCAGTGAGGACATTTTTTAAATTTCGATGCCAGGCCTAAATGGGTTAATGGATGTCAGATGTTATTATCTCATCATATTGCTTCAATTAGAAGCAGATCAACCTTCAACAATCTCAAATTCTGACTCACTGGCAGCCAGACTCAATGTTGACAAACTCTAGCCTCTTCTCTTTTTCTGAACCAGGCCTGTTGACTCGCGGCTGCACACACTATTGATCCATATACACACTGCCACATACTATAGCCTTGTATTGCGCTTACGTCCCATCAATTATTTAGGAAAACGTTTATCACATATCCCCAGACGTACAGTAGTAAGTGTAGCCCATAGTATCCACGCTGCTGTCTGCTCAATGCTAAAAGAAAAAACACACTTCTGGCTTCTGTCTAATCTAGGCCTGCTGCATGTGTCCATGCTGTTCCTCCCTGGCCTCTCTTTCTCTCCCTCCCTCCCTCCAACCCCACTGTGCCCTCATCTCACACCGGCCCGTGAATAAGGAGTTGACACCAAAATGTCAACCTGGAAGCCATCAGACCACTGCCTCTGGCACAACCGACCAATAAAGGCACATGCCCCCTCGTGCTGCTAAAAAGAAAACGCTGTTATATGGGTTTTCTAATAAAACAAGCCGTGGCCTTGCCAAGAGATCACTTGACTTGCGGAGGAGACTCCCTCGCATCTCTAATTAAAATGTCCAATAATATTTCAGTAGTGCAGAGTGAATGATTAGCGAAAATGCAAAGGCTGGTATGAGGGTACTACCCGGGATAAAGTCAGCGTCATCTGCCCTCATGTGGTTCTGTTTATTTTTAGCTTACTTAGCAGCCATATGTTATCCATAAAGTGAGATCGTTAATTTCTTCTGTTTTGAATGAGCCATATCATTAAAGTGCAGCAGATCTAGACTCTTTTTTTCCCTCCCTTTTTGGATTTCCAGTTGCAGCATGCTGGCAGAATGGCAATCCCTCTCACACAAGAAGGCATTGTAGAGAACCACAATATTGTTGTGTTTTGCGGAATGAAAGCTGGCCATTGTTGTGTGCCATTTCTTGAATATGGGGTTTTTATTTGATATAAAATGGGAAATTCCATTACGTAACAGAATTAGTAGTATTTAAACATGAGCTTGCCATGGGAAGCGAGAGGTAGGAGTGGAGTGTGCACAAGGACAGGTCACGTTACACAGGGAAATCCTCAGTTTTGCAGATGATGTAGATAAGCCCCATTTAGTGAAGAGCGAGCAACAGAAATTACCTCAGATTTAGGATCTAACTGGATTAGGTTGCATATGGGCATTCGGGTTGAGCCCATATTTCATTGACATATCACATCATAAGTGAATTCCCCTGTATATTGGAATGCAGCCCGAGGCTAGCCCAGAAGTTTAGTCTGCTTTTGGTGAAGGCCTAATCTACAGGAAGGAAGGGGCGGAGACACAGATCTGACTTCGATCTGGAAGCTTGATCGGTGTCGATCTAAAGCTGCCGGGGTCTTTTCAAGTCTGGCTGTTGACATGAGCCAGTTTCTAGGGATACGGTCTGAAATTTCACAGTTTATCCAGTGAGTCTGGATGAGAATACTGACGTGACATATGGCTGTGAAGTGGCTGGCATTTGGCTTAGATCAGGGGGGTTTACAAAGTTTTTTTAGCCCAAGGATTCCTTAGCTGAGAGAAGGTGCTGCCACACTATCAAAAGAGCCACAGACGTTTTCGCCTGCGCACAGCTTCAAAACTGGGTTTTTAGACAGCTGGTGGATGGGAATTAAGCTCCACCTCCGCAGACGATTGACGCGGAGGAGAGCGCTTCCGGGAATCTGGCCGTTGCGCAAGTCGTCAGCGGAAGTGGAGCTTTTTTTCCCATCCACCAGCTGTCTAAAAACCCGGTTCTTAAGATGTGTGCAGCCGAAAACGTGCGCGGCTCTTTTGATAGTGTGGCAGCACCTAGAGAGATGAAACAGGGACCCCCACTACATATTGTATAAAATTGTGTTGCAGATTAAAATTTCATAGATTTCATAGTTTCGTATAGTACTTTGTTGAGAGCACTATCATGTTGGATTCATGTTAATGTATATTTTCTGAAATGTAACCACTCAAAATCGACATAACACGGTCCTCAGTGTAGGAGCAGCAAGCGTGTCCTACTTAGCAACAGTAAAGGGGGGAGGTTCGGGAGTGGGGTGGCATTTTTCCCAAAAATGTGTTTTGCAAAAATCCACCTGTTGGTGGCGCTATAACGGGCCAATGTGAAAAGGGTGGGATATATTCCTCCTAGTTGTAAAGTCTGTGAAAGATTTCACGTAAATTGCACGCTGCGTTCATGATTTGAGGCTTTTTGTTCAAAACGGGCCAATCCTGCAAATTTTGAAAGCCAGTGTTAGCCAATTAGGATGGAATATGAAATATCAGACAGATCCGTCTTGAACACATGACTATAGAAATAGTGTGTAACGATTTGTGGGATTTTTGGACAGAATCTGGAGGAGTTATATCAAAAAAGTGTTTTTCAAAAGTCGGCCTCCTGGTGGCGCTATAACAGGCCGTTTTGGGTGTAGGTTCATCATTGGCATCGCAAATGTTTGGCATCGCCCGGTTTAACGGTGCCGGAGATTAGCTGGTAACAGACGGACAGACGCACACACAGACTCACACTCACGCACACACACACGCACACGCACACGCACACGCACACACACACACACACACACACACACACACACACACACACACCACACACACACACACGCACGCACACACACACACACACACACACGCACGCATGCACGCACACACACACACACACACACACAGCCTGGTGGAAACAATAATAAACATTGAGCATTTTGATTTTATGATACTATACTGGTCTTAGGTTCTTGATTTACCTATGATCCTAGATTACTATTTCTATGCATTTTGATGTATTACCTTGTGTTGTCGTTGCCTACTGCAAATCTCTCTGGATTAAGAGCATCTGCTAAATACCTTAATTGTAAACTGTAAACCGCACTGCATTCAACACCAGCTGAAGCTATTAAAGTTAAAGAAAATGAAGGTCAAGGCCGATTGCCTCATCTACAAGCACATGAAATCATACTTAAAATATTTTAAAATATCTGTTATACAAGCTCACAACAAAATCACATCCTGGTGTGTTTTTGCTGGATCTTCTATACGAAATCTTTACACACTTCTTAATTAATGGTGACACACAAAATAGGGACACCTTGTTGAAAGTCGTTAACACTGATGAGTCAACTCTGCACAAGGATCACCCAGCTATGCTGCTAAACGGAAAATCTAGACCGTGTCCTTGACAATTGGAAAGAGTTAAACCTGAAGGGGGGAAAAAAGTATTAGCTGGGTAAGTGCCAAGAGTCAATCCTCCAAAACTAACAGGGTTAAGGTTTTAAATGAAAAAGATAATCGTATTAGAGGGCCAGACATACAAAGAGAGCAGCATTTCACGGTGTTGGATCCTGTTAATCACCAACAGTAGTCTGCTATCTCTGGGCTCAGGTGGAGGGGAGGGGAGGGGGAGAAAATCAAGGCTGGAGGGAGAAAGCTGGAGGAAATATGGTGTTGTCATCCTCTCAGCCAGACCTCTTTTCTATTAAAGATGTTTATGTTATTTATCCCTATAAAGTAACGTGCTAACGTCTGAACTAGCCTGGCCGAATCAAAGCTAAAAGGAAGCCGTTGTAATGTAAGTGGAGCTGGGCTGAGGATCTTGGGCTGCTGTTGTCATCTGCCATTTCTTATTGAGGACAGCGGATTTGTGGGCAGTCATTTCATTTCAGTCAGCAGTGAGTGAGCTGTAGAAGCATCTGTCCCGTCGACAAGCCTTTTCCAAAGACATTACATCCACACAGCGGCCTCATCTACCCTGCCAGTTGTGATTCAGTCTCTGCTTATGATTTCAGTTCCTTATCGGTTCTCCTTAGCAGTTCATTCCATCTGGAGTATTTCATAGAATATATTGTATTATTGCATGATAGATCAATCAATCATACGGCTACTGTGATACTTAAATATAGCCAATATATTTGCTATATAAGTATAGCCTATAAACAACCAGGTTTTCTAGTGGGAGCAAAGTATTTCAAATGTTATTTATTGATGCCTGCAGAGAGACTGTTTCTCTATTTTCTCCTCAACAATTTCAGAATTGAAATTGGTTTTTAGATAGCCATCCCTAATCCTGAGGTTTCTAAATTTGACATTAAGAAATGTCCCTATGCCTCAGGCAGTGATTTCTCGCTTCTTAGATTAGGATTTGGATGGGGATGGTTGGAGGGAGCGAAAAAAAGAGATAGAGAGAGAGAAGAGAAGAGAAAGAAGTAGACTACATCTTTCGTCGCCCAAATCCCCCCGGTACCTCATTGCTTCCAAATGTGAAACACGGCATCGCTGCTGCTGACAGCCACCTTCCAGCTATACTGTGCACAGGTCCACAGGGACAGTGAACTGTAAACAATGACATTTTGGAATCTGTCTGTAGCACCAGTGATCATCTTAAAAATGTAGCTGTCGTCACTGACGCCCGGTCTTACTTTGGACCAGTAGAAGTGACGGGTTGGATGTGAGCGACATGACGCCAGGGTTGTTGCTGGGGGGAGCGGAGAAGAGAGAGAGGAAAACGCGGGCAAGGCTGCTAGTGGAGGGAAGAGCGAGCGATCTCTGTTTGACGTGGTAGCTCAGGAACCGGGTGGGGGGGTGGCTGGGGGGGAATGGGGGAGGGGGGGTGGTCTGATCTTTTTCATCTTTTTGTGGTCTTTTCCTTGGACTGTCCATTCCGGTTGAAACATTTGTCAATGATGGGACACGTGGAGAAGAGATAATGGTTTTAACGTCACCTTTTCTCCCTCCCTCTCTCTCTCTCTCTCTCTCTCTCTTCTTTCCCTCCCCCCCCCCCCCCCCCCCCCCCCCCCCTCTGTCTCTCACTCTTCCTGTCCTCGCTCTCTTGTTTTCTCAGTGATGGCCTCAGCTGTGCAGCTGTGCTGGCGATCCCGCCGCTGCGCATAGGGAAGAAGCCGAGACGCCTCGACGACCAAACTTCCTCCCTCCCTCCCTCCCTCTCTCAACTCTGTTCCGTTGTAAAAGAGCAACATCACGAAACACACACCAGCATAAACAAATGTGACCATGTACAGCGTGGAGGACCTCCTCATCTCTCACGGATACAAGCTCCCCTCTTCGGCGGCGCCCACGCCCACCCCGGACGCCTCCTCCTCCTCCTCACGCCAGGCGCCCTCGCCCTCGCCGGCGTCCTACAGCAAACGGCTCGACGTCCTGGAGATCCGGCCCGGCCACGGGACGGTGAATGGCTACGAGAGGGACGTCGGGGGCTTGGGGTCCTACGGGACCAACGGCGGTGGCTCCAGGCCGTCTACGGGTTGCAGGGTGGCTTTCTCCAACAACAACGAGCCCAGGGACAGGGACAGGGGCGAGGGCAGACAGGAGGTGGACAGCCGCAACCAAGGAGACACGCACTCTCTGGGCGAGTCCTTGACCTCAGACAGCGGGTGAGACGTCATCCATGTTGCGTCCTGAGGCTCCTTCGCCCTTTTGCCATATAATTATGTCATTGGTTCCCAAGCTTTTCTGGACCAGGGCCCACGTGAAAATCTCAAGAGCGTTTGCGGCAGCCGGAAGGCTGCCATGTCAAGTGGTCAGATGGGTGGGCCACGTGGATGTTCAGACTGAGCATGTTTATTTTAATGATCAAACAAGTGATTGTGTTCCGGCTTGGATTAATAGAACCAACATAGAATAGGCCTTACTTTAAGTTCCTATTTGTCGGTTTCACTATGATTTTTTTTTTTCTCAAGGTTAAAAAAAAAGTTATGTAGTCCGTGTGCACTTTTCAACGGGTATACCGGGTATTGCATAACAGAGCGGGGCATGCATTCCTTTTTGCATCGTTCCCGAGTATGCCGGTGTTCTAGACTTTGTTTTGTTGGGGGCCAACTTGCTAAATCATCATGGCCTACCAGCTGCCACGCCCGGCCCACGTGTTTGGGAATGGCTGCCATATGTGGTATTCTTGCTGGTCGTTTAATAACAGCCGGCGTCCGTAAAAATCTATGAAAACGCAAAAAGTAGGATTTCTGCATGATGGTTTTTTGGCACCTCATTTAAGAGCTGGTCTCCCTCCTACTCCCTCCCTCTCTCCCTTTATCTCTGTTGCTCCCAACCCTCCCTCCCTTGGTCCCTGCCTCCCATCTTTATCCCCCCCCTCTCTCCTTCCCAATAAAGTCAGGGGCTGGGGAGGAGGGATAATGTGTGCTAGAGTCTTAATCTGCCACATGGGACTCTGGAGTTGTAAACAAAGCTGCTATTGGGCAAATGCTCCGTGCCCTGTCGAAGCCCAAGCTTGCACACACACAACCACAGATACATATATGCTTGTGCATGATGTGTGTGTGGTGTGTGTGTGTGTGTGTGTGTGTGCGCGTGTGCGTGTGGTGTGGCCATGCACTTACAGACTTGTACACAATCCGAGCACCATGCAGGCACACACACACACACACACACACACACACACACACACACACACCTAGGTGGATACTGCTATATGCATGCACGCACATATGCAATGCATGCATTCACGCATACTGTACACACATACACAGCCAGAACCCCCCCAGGCCTGATCGATACGTCCCCTCCCTGCGGTTTCAAAGGCGTTACTCCTCCTGGTATAATGCGTGTGGCATCAATAATACAGGCCACGTATAGTCATTTTTAAATATGCATATGGGGGGGCCAGGCTATATTTAGCTCAGTCTGGAGTTACGCAAGTGAAACCCTCATGGGGAAGACGGTGTTAAAACGTATGAAGCCTGAGTTAAATACGTGGTTCAACGTGGTTTTGCACGTCTACAGCAGCGATCTACAAGCCCCCAACGTGTGCTGCAATGCGTTGTGAGCCTGTAAATGGGCTATTTTTGATGCATGACACCGGCGCACAACCAAGTATAAATCACGCATAATGTTTCCAGTGAGATGGCCCAGTAGCAGCCTTGATACGCCCGTGTCTTTCATGAAACACAGGCCTGTTTGGTTTGCCCATCCGCTGTGGTTCCGGAGGTTAACGGGGGCTGTAACCGAGACAAAGTCAATACAGCGATTTCTCCTGTACACACACACACACACACACACACACACACACACACGCACACACACACACACACACACACACAGTTAAACAGGCTTGTCAGATATTTGTTCCCCTTGTGCACTGTTTGGCTGATTCCACTTATTCTAATCCATGTTTTCCAGTCAGTGATAGACTGAGAATCAGAAAATTGTCATATGACCTTGAATAATATCATGTGTGTGCGTGCATGTGCCGTGTGCGCGTACGATTGAGTGAGAGAGAGAGAGAGAGAGAGAGAGAGTAAATTACGAGACTGTGTAATCCACATTTTCACATCCTCTGCTCTGACAGCACTGACAAACAGAGTATTCTGGGAATGGGAACGCGAGAATAAACAAGACATAATGCTTGCAGTGTTGCCATTCCTGTTCCTTTTTCTTTTGCATCCTTTCCTAACACATACCGTGCGAGGCCGTTTTTTCCTCGCTGTTTAAGTTTGGATGAGGAACAGGCCTATCTATCTTGGCTGTCCCATTATGCTGTACTACTTTAGACCCAATTAGACTAATGATGAGGCCGATGGCAACTCATCTTACTGTACGTGAGACGCAGTGAAATCATAATGCCTCGGTTGACTGCACCCCATAGCACACAGTGGTTAGGTCACAGGGTCAGTGATGTCCACGGATTGGAAATGTCAAGGATGTGTCGCAGTCGCAGGCCCTACGGGCGCATATATACATACTGTATGCATACATAACATTTGCATGCGCCTTGATTGCATTGTCAAACCGTCATTTGGCCACTGCACAAATAGCCATAAATAAACAGGCTCTACCCAGATACCAACTGAGCGTCAATGCAGCCAATCAAGGCAAAGTCCCCTTATAGATGCAGGATTGCTGTTGAGGATTGCCTTTTTTTTTTTTTTTACCAAGGTTGAGAGAGCTTAAGAATGGAGGGAAAATCGAAGATGATTGTCAAATGACCTGAGCTCTTGGTCTGTCATGAAGGGCATCCAGGACTAACGTTGTCATTGTGTAATGTGATCATTATGCCCAGTGGAGAATTATGGCACCAAGTACTACAGCCGTCATCCATGGCTAGCTGTCGCCACCTAGTGGGGGAAAGACGTACATGTTCATATTTTAGACTAGCAACTATGTAGCAAGCAACTGTAGGTAACTGTAAAAGTTCAATTTATTGATTTCTTGATTAGATTTAAATTGCTACTGTATGTATTTCAATGTTTAACACATCAAAACGTAACATGTTTGCATGCATTATTGTCTGAACTCACAGTCTTTCATTGTGTTTCCTTTCAGGTTCTGTGACGGTCCCAGAGGACCACACCCTCAGTCTAAGGACGTGTCCTACTGGAGGAGGAGAGGGCAGGACTTCGCTGTGCTCCTGGACTACGCCGACTTCAGAGAGCCTCCCGGGGGAGGAGGAGGAGGACAGGGGGAGTATGTCCGGCAGCAGCCCGGCCCACAGCAGCCCAGGGGTCAGGAGATGCCCACCGAGGAGCGGCAGAGGGCGGCCCAGGAGAGGCAGCGCTGGGCGGCTCAGGCTCAGGCCCAGGTCCAGGCCCAGGCGCGGACCAGAGAGAGGGAGGCCGCCCTCCACCAGTGGCGGATGGCGGCCGAGCGGAAGTGCCAGAGCTTGGGCACCGAGGAGTGGCGTCCGGCGGTGAGCTTCGGCCGCCAGCTGTCGGAGAGCGAGGGCGAGCGCTGGGCCCAGGAGCAGCAGCGTCTCCACGCCCGGACGCCGGAGGGCATGGTCGTGCACCCCAGGACCAAAGCCAAGTCGCAGTCGCTGCCGCGGATGCTGCAGCCCGACAGCCTGCAGTACGTGGACATGACGACGTCCTCCGGTCCGGAGCTGTACAGGAGAGTCAACGGCCACCCGCTCTCGCCGCACGACATTTACAGGGTTCCCCGCTGGCCGGAGAACGGCCGACCGGCTAGCGCCACCCAGCTCTCCGTGACGCCAAAGGCACGCTTCACCCGACCCCCCAGACCCCCTTCCTACGAGGTGCACCAGCAGATCAGGGGTAGCTGTGAGGTGTTGTCTGGGTCTGGGAGAGATTCAGTCGTTCCGCAGGCCAGGGACCGAACACCGCTCCCGCTGTCCAGGGCAGGTGACCCTCAGCTGGACTATTTTTCAGCGGACTCTGGACCCCCTGGGTACATCCCTCCCCCGTCATACAAGAGGGCACCTGTCATGCCAGGCGGTCACCGAGGCTATGGGGAAATCCCTCTTAACTACAGGTAAATTACTCTTTTTCACATGTATAGATAGATAGATGGAAGAAGTACTCACATACTTAAGTACAAATAATGCAATGTAGATATACTCCGTTTCAAGTAGAAGTCCCGTATTCAAAATGGATTTTAGTAAAAGTACAAAAGTATCGGCATCAGAATATACTTAAATATACTTTTACCTAAAGTAAAAGTAGTCATTGTGTAGAATATAGCCGATCTATAAGTTCACAATGTGTCGCATCGCGGCATATTGGGAGCTTGTAGATCTATTTTCAAATGGCCGGAATATATAGAGGCTGACGTGGTTTGTGTGTTTTGCAATAATAATATACAAATCTACCAAGTAACTAGCAACTAAAGTTTGCATATAATTATAATTCAAACAGCCTCAAGCTATCTATAAATAATAGAACAAACAGAAAGGTATAGGAGCGCACACCTGTAGTGGTGAGAACCACAGGAGATAAAACTTTGACTAAAGAAAAGAGGACGCACAGCTCGTAGTCACGATGCTAGAAACTTTAATAAACCAACGTTTCGGCAAGCAGGTTGCCTTCTTCAGGGTAACAATACCCTGAAGAAGGTTGGTTTATTAAAGTTTCTAGCATCGTGATTCGTGACTATGAGCTGTGTGTCCTCTTTTCTTTAGTTAAAAAATAAATAAATAATAACCTAATAAAAACCTAGCCTGACAGCGGGTCGCCTGTTCCACTCCCGATTCTGGCGACCTTTAAGTGTAATGTGTAAGCACAGTGCACTGAAGTCACAGTGCTCCCCCCCCCCCCATCTCTCTTCCTGTCAGCCTACTGTTAATCTGTCAATGAAGGCAGAAAAAGCCCCCAGAATATCTTAAATAAGTAAACAAACAAATACATAATTAAATAATGCACTTAGTTTTTTCTTGTTTTTAAGATATTTTGGGGTTTTTTTGCCTTTATTGAAAGATTAACAGTAGTTTGACAAGAAAGGGGGAAAGAGATGGGGGGAAGACACGCAGCAAAGGTCGTCGGGATCGGGACTCAAGTTTTACATTGAGCAATGTATGTCATATGTGCAATGAAACATGCAAGGTTATTCTTGATGTATTTTATACCTACAGTATGTGAATGTACAGTTTATAATACTGTAGTAAAATAAATCCCAGTTTAAAAGATATGAGCTTTCTAACGTTGCAATTTTGCTCCTTGAAAAACGAATTAATCTTTTTGTGAACACAAATATCATATTTGAGGATAGAGGGTATGTGCATGAATAAAGTGAATGGCAGATCGAGTGGCAAAGTGAGTTTAACGTTGTTTAATGCAATCGGATAGGACTTTTCTGTTCGGAATGTATGGGCTGTCAAGGCCAGAAAGTAGTTTTCTAACACTCAGTAGGTGTTCCTGCATAATATAACATCCGGGTATGATAATGTCACGCGCATACCCTCTATTATAAATGCAGTAACGGTATATTACATTGCTAAATGGTATAGTTGAGGCTCATTTTAACTATATCCAAAACGTCCTTATGATAGTACATTGCTTGATTACAATAATAAAATGCCAGGCCCCTGTTCCCATCCACCATTAGTGGAACATAAAATCAATGCATTGCATTGATTCGGTCTACATTCGAGCCTTAATAAAGACATAGTACAGTTTGTGTCAGAGGTTTGCCAACATTCGTTATTCTCCCAGCCTGGTCAGTGTTGTGTAATTTCACTATGCTCTACTAGTGCTAATATAAATGAAGTAAAACTGCATTGTCATATAATTCCCAGATACCGAGGGGACGTGTACCAGCAGATGCACATGGTTCCAGACGGATCTCACTGGTATTCCAGATATCCAGCCGGCCTATGGCCTGACCCCCAGAGGGAGAGGAGCGTACAACTACCCAGCAGGAAGCAGCTGTACCCGGGCTACGCCGTCCAGGAGCGCCCCGGCGGAGGGGTCCAGTACATCCCCTTCGATGACCCCCGCGTCCGTCACATCTCCTCAGCCCTCGGCGGCAACTCCCTGACGGACGCCGACAAGATCCGCCACATCCGCAACGAGCTTCCCAGCGTCACCGTGTCGGAGCCCGTGTCCGACGACAGTGCCTTCTTGCCTCCGCCGTTGGGGCCCTTTGTCGCGGCCAAACAGACCGCAGAGGCCCACCAGACGTCTTCGAGCGACTTTGACAATGACAACGACAGGTGGCACAGCGATTTGCACAAAGAGACTGTCGATAACTTCCCAGCAACCGACCAAAACTGTAACAGATATTCCAAAAACCAAGGTCCTCCGCCCTCACCCTTGTCAGCCTTCCAGGCCACGGTGGTGGCCTCCTCCTCCACATCTCGCCAGGGTTCCAACTCAGACCAGGGCTTCACGGAAACCATCACCCAGGTGAAGAAGATCGTCCCAGACTCAGGGTCAGAAAGTAGCAGGAACAGTAAGAGGAGGGTGAGCGAGACAATTTTCTGCCTGGTGTCCGTCCCCATTCACACGGCAATGAATATTAACAAAGACTCTGCAGCAGATCAGAACAATAACGAGATGATACCAAGTCTGACTGTCACCAACACTGACAGCGTCACTCTAGGCCATGTGGACAACCAGAAACTCCGCAGCAAGTCCATGGCCGACATGCCGCTCAGGCCCAGTCACTCTCACTTCCACACCAGCACCAGCACATCCTCTATGAGGAACTACAAGAGAGCTCCATTAAGAAAGGAGATCATAGACGCATGGGCCCTCCAGGCCAACGAGGACAAGGAGTTGTGTTATGCTGGGTCCTGGCCCGGAAACCAGTACCGAAATCAGGAGACCCAGACCAGCTCCCCCTTGACGGTGAAAAGCCCAGGCCCTCAGAGCCCTCCACGGGTACAGGAGGCTGGCCAGTCTGCCCCAGAGACAACCACAGACAGCGCTTTGGGGACGGACAGCAGCGCTTCGTATGGCTGCCCCATGGCTGGCCAGAAGAACCTCCACCCCTCCAGCAACAGCGCATTTTGCCGCCTCAGCCTTGGCCCAGCTCAACCTCCATCTCCACCACCCTCACAGTTGACCCCGTCCTCACCATCCAAAGAGGCGAGTGAGCAGGTAGACCAGCAGCCATCGTCCCCCAGGAAGAGTGGCTCCAATCCTGCAGATGGTGAGGAGCAGGCGGTCTTCGGTCAGTTCCTGCTGAAGCCAGTGAACCGGCGCCCCTGGGACGCCATCGGGGAGCTGGAGTACTTCAACAAAGAGTTTGATGATACGATCAGAAAGAGGTCTAATGTGGAGCAATGCATTGAGGAACTGGAAGAGGTGCATGAGAACATATTGGAGCTCAGCAAATCAGCACACATGATTGCCCCTCCAGATCCTGGCAGGCAAGCACTTAGTCTTCCACCGATGCACATAAATCATCCCAAGAGCATGAAGACCAGATCAGAGTCCTGGAGTTCTAGCACTGATCCAGACTACAGGGAGGTGAGGAGTGCGTTCTCCAGGCCACAGGAGAGAACCGACACCAGACCAGCAACAGGAGAGTTATCCACACCGTCAGAGCACAGCCCCAGACAACAAGCGTCCCTGGACCAACCAACTGACCCCAACCAGTTCTACAGGCAAGACATCCCGGTCCCCCGAGAGTCCTTACTGCGGGATGTGGGATTAACGGTCTACACAGAGACTGCCGAAGGTCCTGGAGGAACAATCCAACGCTCCCTCTCAGTCCCATCTCCACTAGATCCCCAGGAGGTCGGTCCGTCTGTGGAGTTGTCATGGGAGAGCAGGACAACATGTGTTAAAGATGGTGCTGGCGTTGAGCACAACCCAGATAAAGAGCTTCAAGTTGAGGCGCAGGCTGTGGCAAAGGTCGAGGGAGATGACACCAACCAAGTCTACAGGCAAGACATCCCCAGACATCCCAGTCCTCCAAGATTCAGGCCTGTGCCAAATTTGATCATCCGCAGGGCCAATAGTGAAAATAGTAAACCCACCTCATCACACATCGGCAGGCTGACCAGAGAGTCTGCGTTTTCTTTCGAGGAGAGAGATGAGAGATATGTCTTCCCAGACCGTCTGACCTACAGAAATGATTCAACGATGGCCGACAAGCACCTAGAGAGCCTGTTGATCCGGGAGAAAGCCAACTCGTTGCCTGCCGAGGACCTCAGCAATCTGTATGAGGTCAAATGCGCTAAGGGCATCCCTGAGAATGAGTCCATCGAGCAGCGGGCGGCCAGGATCCTGGGCCTGCCGGTGGAGGCATTGGGTGTGGCTCACAGGCAGGCCGAAGATAATCAGGATGACGCAGACATCTCCATAACCACCACTGATACAGACATTACAGACCTTCCAGTCAAAACTGAAACACACAATAGTGAAGACAGAGAGACACAGCAGGTAGCACGAGAGTGTGAGCAAGTGAACGAGGAGTCCCTGAACAACCAGGAACAGGAGTCGGAGGAAGACACGGGAACAAGCGCATGTGATGTGGACCATACAGAGGACGAAGACAGACAAATGCCTGGTGGAAACCACAGCGACGGTGAAGACAGCCACAGCGGAGAGAGCCAACAAACCGTGGTGCTGGACCTACCCGAGTTCCCACCCAGCTCGCTTCCTTTGTCCCTGCCAGTCTCCCCCGACGGGAAGTTGGAACTGAGCACCTGCAGCGGGGAGACGAAGGGACGCGGTGCGGCCTCAAAGTTAATTGAATCCCTGCAGGACAAGCTGAACTCTTCCACGTCCTCGTCGCCAACGTCTTTGTGCAGATCAACCCCAGAGAGAATGGCCCGTCTGAAGGAATTGGACTCGGTGTCCCGGATGAGACGACTCAGCCTCCAAAGTTCTGGAGACTACTGCGAAGAGGCAGACATTGTGGACGGCGAGGGAGACAGGGATGCAGCGGCGTCTGGAGCTCAGGTAGATGCAGAGGGACAAGAGGCAGACATTGTGGACGGAGAGGGAGACAGGGATGCAGCGGAGTCTGGAGCTCAGGTAGAGGCAGAGGGACAAGTGGCAGACATTGTGGACGGAGAGGGAGACAGGGATGCAGTGGAGTCTGGAGCTCAGGTAGAGGCAGAGGGACAAGTGGCGGAGGAAAAAGGTGACACAGAAGAGGGAGGAGAGGAGAAAGAGAACGACTCAGGAGAGGAAGATGTTAGCAAGGATGATCGCGAAAGGTGTGATGAAAGGACAGAGGAAGCAGAGGATGAGGAGGCACACGAAATAGGACAGCAAAGGGTAGAAGAGGCGGTTGAGGTGGAACTGGATGAGGAGGCACACGAAATAGGACAGCAAAGGGTAGAAGAGGCGGTTGAGGTGGAACTGAACATAGAGGAAGAAGAGCTGAGCGGAGACATCACAATAAGTCTGGAGAATGAGAACGAGGCCGCAATGAAAACGGAGGAGTCACGAATAGAGGTGGAGTCGGAGCTGAAAATCGAGGAGGATGATGAACACCCAGCAGGAGAGGATCAAATAGAAGGGAACGCGCTGGATGTTGTCAGAGAACAAGTGAGTAAAGAAGCTGAGCGAGAGGAAGTGCCCAGGCCAAAGCAACGTACCAGGGCTCAGAAACCCCCACTGCTCCCCAAACCTCGCAGCGTGCCCAAGAGAGAGATCACCCTGCCCCTCAGCTTCAGCAGCGTGACCTGTGGTTCCAGTTCTATGGAGGACGAGGAGGTGCTCTCTGTCTCAGGTGGGTGCAGAAGTGGTGACCGCGACATGCTGTATGTGTTATTGAAGGAGGTTGTGCCTCAGCAAATCAAAGAATGAAACGGACCATTAAGCAGGGTTGAGCTGGAGAAAAAAAAGAAATTGATATTCATTATGAATAGTTTTCATTTCAGCAATGTCAAAATTAAATATTGACCCCCTCTCTAACCTGACATAAAACCATGGATGTATGTTGTTAAATGCAGTAATGAGGGAAGCTTAGAGTAATTGAAAAAATATTTTAGACACATACATTGTAGGAGAAAGAGGGGACACCCGCACACCGCCACTTGCTAGCTTTAAGAGCATTTATTGCAACGTTTCGGTCTTGTGACCTTCCTCGCTTGAGGAAGGTCGCAAGACCGAAACGTTGTATTTAAATTTACAGATATTTATTTAATGGAATTACATAATTTTAACACTTTGTAATCTAATTGTGAGTTGTCACGGTGCCCTGGGATATAAATGGTGTCGAGTGTGTCTTTTCTATATAGAACTAGCATGAATCTTGAGTCTTGTTTTTAATTGCACGTCCTTATCTTCTCCTCAGACTCGTACGACCCCAGCCGAGTGGAGAGGGTGTGATCTCCGGCACAACTCTGGGAATCTGTCTGGTTCACGTTAACAGCTTTTCGGGACAACAAAGCTCTCATCTCACCTCATGACTCGGGCGGCTGCGACCGCCTCACCCCAATATTGTCACACAATGCTCCTCGTGAAAGTTTTTGTCCTGGTGCTCCGGAAGCCTTTATACAGCCAAACAAAAGTGCCACCACTCACCAGTTCTCCGGGCCTTCATTGCTTTTCAACGTCCTCGTCTTTCTATTCCCGCTGTTGTTCAATCCACCACCACTCAATGGTTTTGGAACAAACAAGCTTCCACCTCTTTCTTTTTACTTTGTTTCGGGGGGAAAGTGCATATCATCATTTGCCCCAGCACTCTGGCTCCCCGTTTGTGCTGAAATATGAATGTAAAAGTGTGTCTGCTCTCCAACGATTGACAGAAAATACGAAGGAAAAAAAAACACAATGAGAAAAAGGTATTATGTTACAATCAGTGTTAACCTACACCAAATGTAAATAAAGAGTTCTAAGATTTTATTCAGAAGAAAAAGAAAAGATTTTATTTGATTTCAGTGCTGAAGAAATGTATATTTTCTTATCTGCGTTACAAAAAGAAAAGAGAAACGATTTTTTTGCAAGTGTAGTTTAGGGGTGAAATACCAATAACTAAATACCCTTGTCTTTATTCTTCTACTTCTTGTGCGATAGAGAATGTACTAGAGGCTGGATCAGAATGAGAAACACTGTGTTTTCTTTGAATAGTCTCACTCAAGAGCAATATTGTCATTGCTGCACGGGACTTCGGTGGAAAAAGCTTTGAGTAGCAGTTAGTCCGCAGAGCAAGCGTCGCCTCACGCGCTTCAATCTTGTCATAAAGGTGTACGCAGGAGGTTGTGCTGCTGTAAGATGGTTGGTTCGGTGTTCACAAGCACCTGAGAATCCTTCGTTACCCAAGAGATCGCACTCGGCCTGTTACGTTATCAGTGTAATAAATGATCACCAAACTGCCCGGAAAAAAATAAGTCATTTGGAAAATGTTATTTTTGTTAATCAGCTCTCATACTGTATAAAAAAGGAAGACAAAATATATATATAAATATATATATTTTAACGCGTTAACAGAAGTTTATATTTAACCGTGCAGTTGTGATTGGACCTTAGGCGGTTTAAGATTGACTCGTGCAAAATATATCTTATTTCAAAAGTGTTTTCTTCTTTTTGTGCAAGAAAAGATAGATATAGCTCTATTGATCGGAGTGTGCCTTGTACACACTACTGTGTTTGTGGAGAAGTATTTTGTGTGTAAAACTCCAGTATTTTCAGTGAACAGTACTTCACTCTATTCTGGAAAGTTAATCTGGACATGAGAGTTCTAGTTTTATTAATGAAAACTCCAGTGTTATTTTGGCAATAATACCCAATATTAAGTTAATGATGCTTAATATGAATGCTGTACAGAACTTTACCACTGAGATACTTAGCTATGGTAACTGAGTGTCTAATAATTTCACTTTCAACATATCATTGCTTTATAAGGTGGCAGCAGAATACATTTATTTACACATTTGTCACTGGTGGGATAGCAATACAGAGAAGGTTTAAATAACTTACCAAAGCAAACTAGATGCTATGCGTAGGGCATTAACGTTTGCTGGGTTAAAAGTACAAAATTCAAAGAACTGCGTCTTAAATGTCCCATTTGGTCATATCGCTAAGTTGCACCACGTTGCTGTTGTCTCCAACCCCCACCCTGACCCTTTGGTGTTAAACATGTAGGGTCTGGTAAGAAGACTTGCATGAAAGTGTTTTTTGTTTTTCGAAAGTTGGGTAGGATATATGTAGTCCTCAATAACAACAATCCGAGTTCATGTACCTCTTGTGTTCCAGGTAGAATCTGGTCATTCTCATAGAAGTTTTTTGTACTACAGGTTATTTGTAACATAATATATTATTGGTGCACATCTTGCTTTGATATTTTCTATTTTCATACCGAAGTCTGTACAGCTTCTTTCTTTTTTTTCTTTCTTTTTTTTGTATGTGCAGGCATTTTTATTTCTCTTGCATGAAATGCGTAAGATGTAACAGAGAAAGATGTATTTGCATATAATTGCATTTGGTACTAGTCTATCCAATAAGCAACTGTTATATTTCATATAATTCATATTTTATTTTCAAAAGTTATGCAATGTATTTAAACCAGAACACAGTATTTTTTAGATTATTGTAAAAAGGGAATTGTTTGAAGGCACATGTGTCTATATTCATGGTATGATCATTAAGAATGGACATGAATACAGGCACTTGTGTACTGCCATTGTACAATACTGCAGACTATTCAGAAATAAAAGTCTTTGCATGTAAGATATTTGCTCGTGATTTTATTGTCTAGAATCAGCATTTTAGTTTAAAAAATGAGAGTTGGATTTTTTAAATTTTGCACAGCCAAGCAACTATAGCTGGACAATTAACCTCGCGTCACTGGACTTTCCACCTACTGGACAATCAAGTTCTGAATCACCTTTCTAGGTTAAAGTGTTAAGGAACAGAGAGGTGCCCAAGTTTTCAGATGTATGTTTTAAAAGTTAAATATAAAAATAAATAAAAAACTGCAAAACACTTCAAGCATGTTTATCCACAGTGAGCTGAATTATTAAAGTTGTGAATGGAGTTTCTAGGTGATTCTAGGTGAAAGTATGTTTGTGGGGTACCAAAAACCTCCATTACAGTGGAAAGAGCGCCATCTAGCGGTAGTTCTTTTTTATGCGCAGCCACTCGCTTAATTTGGCCCAGTGGCTTAAGCCTCCCTAGAGCAGGGATACTCAAATAGATTTACCTATAGATACCTATAGATAGCTATAACTGAAGAGCAATTTCCATTTCCGCAATTTCCTCAATTTCCATTTCCGCAATTTCCGCAATTTCCGCAATTTCCATTTCCACCATTTCCGCAATTTCCGCAATTACCATTTCCGCAATTTCCATTTCCGCATTTCCACAATTTCCACAATTTCCATTTCCACCCTTTCCGCAATTTCCGCAATTACAATTTCCGCAATTTCTTCAATTTCCATTTCCAAATTTCCGCAATTTCCGCAATTTCCATTTCCATTTCCAACTATTAATGGCAGCTGGGTTTCATCATTCAAATAAAATAGAATTCTGTCCGTTTAGCTATAAAATTATGTCAGGGAATAGGGATACACAGTATATGTCTTTCATTTGCATTGCATCTCCCCCCCCCCCCCCCCTAGCTTTTATTTTCGTTCGAGTAATAGTACAACTCTAATAGTATTACTTATAATAATGTAATTAAAGATTAGTAACTTCATTCAGATTTATTTATTTTTATTTCATTTTCCAGATTTTTTTTTCTTCTTTTTTTTAGATTTTCATTGGTGGGCCAGTCATAATGGTCCCGCGGGCCTGAGGTTGAGTATCACTGCCCTAGAGTCTCACCTAAATAATATCTGATGATAATTTTTAAAGGCAAAACGTAAAAAGACATAGTTGACATTGATGATAAGAGTTGATATGAATTACAGAGTTGGCCATCTGGTAGTTAAAATACAAAAAAGTCTGCCTAACTGTTATGTACCTGGCCTAGGGGGTGCCAAGATACACAACAAAAAACAGGGGAGACGCAGTTGACCAAAGAAATAGAATTTATTAACTAAACAAAACTGTAAATTAAGGAACAAATCATGATGGAACCGATGAAGTGTGGAGATCAGTAGTCAGTGGTGTAGTGCGTGTATGCATGAGTGAAATGTATGTGTGTGCGTGTTGTATGGATTAACATAAATGTTGAGAAGTGTGCATGGTGGAGTGCAGGAGGCAAATGAAAAGAACAGATCTGTGGAAGGACTGGGGAAGCAGGCATTTATAGGGCGTCGCCGTCGACACCCGGGCCCAGGTGCGAGCCACTTAGGCTGAACATCATGTCTAGCTCTGCTCCCCAATCCTATTGGATACAAAGAACAGAGGTTACTATAGGGCAAACCGTAAACACAACATATACCTAAACCAGACAACTATAGAGTAATATACATATAACACAATATAGGGAACCGTCACACTAACCTTGAAACTTTTAAATCCATTGTAAATATTTAAAAAATATATTTCATTTGAACAAATACCGTAAATCTGAATTACATATCTTTCACTAACTGTAAAATATAAACTGCATGTGTTTAATGCATTACTGTCTAATCTGGTAAATTTAAAATGGCTTTCAAATTGTTTTTGACTGATGGGCATTGGGCAATATGACATCTGAAAGCAGCACTAATGTAACTTTTTTGTAATGTAATTTTGTCCAATATGTATGGTAGACTATTTTAATACAAAATACATTTATACAATGAGCATGGTTGAATTTAGTCTCCCTGGATTCCCTGCTCTTCTATTTAGACATTTATATAGTGTCAAAGGTCATGTCTCACCTAAACACAGGATCTTACACAAATGTTGTCCTGATGGTCAAGATTCATAAGCAAGCAGGCAGGCTATATTAACTCAAAAATTCGGCCGGTCATTTTCTCATGAATTTGGCCCAGAGCGGCCCACCACAACCAGTGTACAGATAGCAGAAACTCTTCCGCCCGCTCTGTCGAGGACACACAAACCCTAATACCACCACTTTTACAGGACAACATAAATGATACAAACCAACAGACAACTACACAACCCAAAAGGATTCAATATAGAAGAGGGTTTATTTGTCACTCACTGATCAGTAAAGTGAAATTATCATGATGGTACTGGCAGAATGGCAGCAGGCCTGAACTGCCAAGGAGTGTTTTTTGTGCAAAACTAATGCTTGGAATAGATCAGAATCATGAAAACCCCCTAGTTTTACATGTCACATGCTACTTAAAGTATGATGAAATGTTGCGTTTATTTTTGGTTGTCTGTGTCTATGGTGTGGTATACAAAAATGGCTATATGGCTATATGGAGTATGGTTGTATGATTCCTCAATCATTACTCATTAGTAATATTGAGTCAGACTCATTACTCATTACTACAGCTGTCTCACTCTAGATGACCTGCAGGGGGAGGTATTGAATGTATTTTCCGACGTGACTGTGAAAAGGCCTCAGACAGGCCTCAGACAGAACTCACCTGTCAGGATTCAGGAACTCAGTTGTCATCATTCATAGCATAGTAAGCATACTAAGCATAGTATAATATAATACATTGCATAATGTATGCCTACTTAATTTATCACCTTACCCAGGAAAGTTCTAAGATGTTTAAATATTAGTTAAAGGGAATGGATGGCAAGGAGACCTACTGAGTGTTTTTAATTTCAAAACAGAGTTGAGAGACTTCGAGTAAATTCATATTATACTAGGAGCTTTTAAATTGCAAATACAATGTTTGTTATAGATTTGTGTCAATTGGAATTATTATTATTTTCCACATCCAATATGTAATGTAGGCCTATAACCAGCGTTTTAGCTTTGCTGCTATGGTGTTCATAGTGTTGAACACAACGCACAATTAAAAACAAAAAAGTAGGCTACGTTATTGTGCACATAAGATTATGCAGCAGCCGGCATTGTCTTCGCTTGTTTGGGAAAAGGCGGGGCTACTGGGTGATTGAGAAGCTGAAGCGCCAATAAAAATATACAGAACTCAACAATAGCAACGCCTTCAACCAAAAGAACCAATGAAACAAAAGATGGGAGGACCTACGCGAGTGCATCACAGTACATCATCTGTATGGCTGATCTTAGAACAGCTCTGTGTGTTCCTTTTCTCACACAGCAGTTCATAGACACGGTGGACCAAAAAACGCGTACGGATCCCAGAACGGCGTTGTCACTCACGGTTTTATGTTTGCCTGTGGCACGGACAAGGCGTATCGTTTTGGGGGAAATGGGTTGCTGACGGAGAGATTGCTTCTCCTCAAATCACGGTCTTGAAATAGTTTTATGAATTGACGTACAGTGTATACGTCCATACGTTCCGTTTCCCCGAGGGATATTTAAAGCAACATTCTGAGAAGTACAGAGGCTGTTCTTCTTCACCGACCCGACTGTGAGTATCAATACACTGCATCTCCGAACTTATATTCACGCGGTGTTGTTAGTTACTGTGAGGTGAGGCTACACACACACACACACACACACACACACACACGTCGCTAAACACTTGTGCAGATAGCCTAAGATTTAGACTCGTAGATCATGTATTTATCGATTCTGACATGTATCGATTCTGACATCATCACTATGTCAGAATCTACGAGAGGCAGAGGGTCTGCCTTCTGGCGCAGCAATAACCCATGATATTAAATCACAGAGATCAGAAATAAACATGAAGTTGGGCGGCAAATGTAAATTTGTGTGCACACACACACACACACACACACACACACACACACACACACACACACACACTGCATCCCTGCATTGCTCAACCAATAAGTTAGGTTAGGTTTCTGTTGGACTTGGACAACATCACTGGTCCCAGACCTGACTCCTCACGTCTGTTCTCGGCATGAAGGAATACAGACTGAGCTCTTGTAATGTTCACACACGGCAGAAGTCAAGTGTGGTGACACGGAGCTTGTCACTGGCTAACAGCGCCAAGCCACACAAGGAGTCACAGTGGTACAGTCTGTATTTGGAGGGCAGTTTCAATAGAGCTTCACCAATAGAGCAACCCCATGTACTACATGGGGTTGCTCTATTAACTAGTAACTCAATTCCAGTTGACTACATGGCATGTAGTCAACTGGAATTGAGTTACTTGCCGTACAGCTTAGCTCTGGTCCATAGCCAATGCTTCTATGCAGGGCAGAATCATAGAAGCATTGGCTATGGACCAGAGCTACGTACAGCTATACTTTGACCACTTTCTCTGTATACACCAGACACCACCAAATCTCTAAGCCAAAATAGCCGATCTACAAGCTCACAATGGCATTTTTGAGCGGTGCCTAACTGCTCCAATGACTGGCCGTGTGTCTGTATGTATGTCTGTTTGTTTGGGGTACGACCCCTTGACCCCTGCAGCTAGGGTGAGTTGTCTGTAGCATAGACATAAAGGTAGACGCCCCTTCCGGCTCTAGAGCGTATGTGCTCAAGGGAGGGCAACATTGTCCCGAGATTCCTTGCAAAGCATGAGCCATGCATCAGGGAGCGCATGTTCGGGTCTGAGTCCCGGAAAAGATGCGCTGTGATTGGCCAGTAGTCACTTGAGTGGCAGCGTGACGTAGCATGCCTTCCACACTTCCGGCACACTTCCTCCCCCAGTTTAAATTGTTCCATCCCTCCTTCGACACACATGGCTCCAACGAACTGCAGCGGCCAATGAGGCATCTATTTCTTTTAATATCTATGGTCGGTAGGCCTATGCAGGGTAGTTTTGAAGATGCATGCAAGCCCGCACAGCCATTCACAGTTTTCACACTTGCTAACCTCTCTAACGAAACCTGCCGATCGATGCTGAGTGTCACAGCTTGAAATAACAGGAAGGTTATGATGCATATAATGATGCATATAAGATGCATGATGCATATAAATTGTGATGGTCCATTGTGTCGACCTGCTAAGTAATCTACTGTAGGTTAGCCCGGCCGCCATTTGCAACACTAGATTTTTTTTAAAATAATGGGTTGAATCTAGAGCTGCAATAGCCTCCATTGACAGCCCATTGATCAAATTTACGACCTGCTTGTATTAAACGGTGTTGTTGAACAGCATGCACCGCTCACTTCACACTGGTGTGATTTTTTCCCTAACGTTCCTCCAAGAATATTGGTGGGTCAAGTGGTTAATTGTTTTCTCACACTTGCACTTACTACTTTATTACCACATATTCACATAATGTGGTACATACATTTGTAACGCTCTTACTTCTTACAGTTTGACACAATTTGACACAGTTTGACACAATTCCACAATTTCTCCACTACATGATAGATAGTCAGGAGGGCACTGTGATTTAAATGATTAATGTTTCACTCACACACACACACACACACACACACACACACACACACACACACACACACACACACACACACACACACACACACACACCTACTCCACTACTTGCCATTTGAATTGGAAGTTGAAGTTGGTCTAATAGCCATGTGCTGTATCTTGTTATTGTTTATTGTTTATAAGGATCCCCATTAGCTTTTGCCTTGACAAAAGCTAGTCTTCCTGGGGTCTGACACAGACAAACATTTAACATAGGCAATACTTACAATTGTTTACAAACACTAACTCAAAATAAAACATAGTAAAATAAAAAATAAAATAAGAAAATAAAAAATATAGGAGAAAATAAAAAACAAACATAGCAAAACATCACTTTCAACACATTATACATTTGAATTATTATTTTCCCAGGGTTACTGCAGTATGATTTACATAAGGTGTTCTTTTAACTTGATTTTAAAGATGAATTTTGTATTTGTATTGGTTATACACTTTGGTAGTGCATTCCAACCTATTACTGCTCTATAGATTCTTGGTTTAGGTGCCACCAAAACACCCGAACTGGCTTGTCTAGTCATATGTATGTTGTTGTTATGATTAGTATGATTTGATTACCTTAGAAACAAATGTTGATTGCAGCTGTCCTTGGACTTACTGGAGCAGATGTTAATAATATCCCTGATGTTAAGGGACAGGGGTTCTTGCTGTCCTGGTTTTATTTTTCCACTATGCACTCACGGATATGCAAGTGGGGTTTCAGAGCTGCATCCTTCAGTACAGTTGCAGTTCAGATCAGTAGACCAATGGTGATGAAGAATTCTACCAACTCTCAGCCATTCCTCCATTATTGTCATAATGCCCAGTTTATGAGTTTGAATCATAGAGTAATAAAAGGATAGAGACCGAACCAGAGCGTCAACTTTGGATAGCCTTACTGGGGGCTTGGGTTTGAATGTGTTTGCTAATATTATTGGAGTCTCTTTGGACTTCTCTGCAGTAGGCATGCTCTCTTGTTCTGGCTGTGTGATAAACTGATGGAGGATGACCTTCTTAAACGACTATTTGAATGCCCAAGACCAGAGTCTCTGGAGAGGAGAGAGACAGTAGACACAATGCCAGTGTTTACTCGGACAAAACCTTGATGGGTTTTTCTCTGCAGTTTTGGCTATCTCTTTCTACTCTCACTGGGAGTAGCCTCATTCTTCTCTTACATCTTGACAAGAGGACGTGGGAGGCCTTTGTCCTGCATTCCAAATGAGCAGCAATTCTCTTGGGGTGATTCTGATTGTAAGTGAATTTGTCCACTTAATTACTTGGCCTGCATTCACGTTTAGCAGTGGAATTAAGCGTGTCAATGATGTGTCATTATCATGGCTCCATTAGGCTATGTTATTGTAATGTAAAGTGGCAACTCAAGTGGATTCAAAGACACTCGCTGACTATTCCAAGCTCACTGCAAATATGTGGTCCCTTCAGTGAGTGGAACGCAAAGAAGAACTTCAGTTACACATTAACTTGGCTTGTAATATTCAATTATTCACACGCTTGGCAGCTGCCAGACTAGCATGTAGTATGTCAGGGCCAGGGGGATGTTTGGCCACGTTGATGCACGTTGTATGCGTGCAGTGAACAAGTGCACTATTAGTATGGAAGTGGAGGCATAGCCAAGGCCGAGTTGGGTCAGACGAGGCTCCGTTTTGGAGGGACCCTGTGCGGTTGTCTGAACAGGTGGCTGTGAGCTTGCAGCCCTGCATAGCTCACATTCCCAGGGTTTTGTTCCTCGAGCGGAGGGTCACCCAGCCAGCTGGGGGAGGGAGGTCTGGGAACGCTGTGTGCAACGCTCAACTCCCAGACTTTAATCTCAGCAACCTGCTGATTGAGTCAAAACACTTCCTTTCATGAATGATATGACATCTCACTGGTCCACCCCTCCCTTCTAAGCTCCCACTGGGTCTTATTGAAGAAGGCCACTTAGACTTTTAGCCTGCCTTCTGACTAATCATAAGATGCCCTCGCCTGTGGCATGGGATGATGCGCTTACCCTCTCCGATAAGCTTGGGGATAAAAAAGCGATAGTGATAAGAGCAGAAGATGATCCCTTTTTTCATAGAACCTGCACACAGAGCTATGCTGAATAGACTTCTTTATTCATCCATGGTGGCTCAATTAAAGAATACCAGGTAGTAACGTACAATGTACAAATCATATATATATTTTTAAGAATACCAGTTGGTTAAACCTGCATGTGTGATGTCATGTGCAACTTAAACTCATCACAGTCATTGTTGTTGCATCGGGCATATAATTAAGTAGGTGTTTAGGGAACAACAGAATAAATTACACAGAACTACGAAAAAAATAAATGCATCAGAACTTAGTTACATTCATAGACAGACCATTACCAATTTACCATGCCGACTGTTTTTTTAAAGACATGGGCTATAACATTTATATAGGGCAGAGGTTTTGCATGTGGTCCCTGACCATACAGTAATGTAAGATTTGTTGATTTCTTTTTAAACTTTCCCAAAAGGGTCTCATCTTAAACGTATCCCAAGCAGACACACTTAATGATCAGAAAGGTGGGTTTATATTACACCATTTATATCAAATAAGATCGAAGGACAGAGCTTGCAGGGCGGACCGGACCACACCAGCATGACAAACAAAACAGATCACAGTATGTAATAGTGCTGCACCATTCTTGCTCAAATTGCTCGAATGAATTTCGATTTTCCTCCACAAGAATTGCGATCACGATTCTCAGTTTTTCCATGAAAGTATTTATATATTAAAAAGAAAAAAAGCGTAACTAAAATGAATTGGACAACTAGTGCTGCATGATTCTTCACATAATGAGATTGCATAGGTGTCTGAATCTAGATATCTTTTTTCGATTAATTGTGCAGCACTAGTATGTGGGACCTGGGAAGTACCCAGTCAGTACAAAGGGATTAAACCAAATTTGGAATCAAGAAGTAAACCAATTAACCAAATTATTTGATAGACTAATCAAACACAGCTTAAAAAGTGTTAATTGAATCACAAAATGAGTATTCACAACTTCACAAGCCAAAAATTACACAGAGTCCATCCATGTTCAAACAAGCAGTGGCAAGTTGCAACTTTCGTTTTCTTGATTCAAATATGTTGGAGTTGGTTCGTGTTATGTGTGAGTGTGTATCAATATCTAATAACCTTCTCTCTTGAGCAATAGCTTGTGAATGTTTCCTCCCCTTAGTGGGGAAGAGGGGGTGTAATGGAGGGAACTTTCAGTGGTATCAGCACTGCCAAAATTAATTCCTTTAAAGACCAGGCCAGGTTTTGTGATAATGATTAGGCCTGGCTCACCCCTTTCTGAACACCTTGGACTGTGACTGTGAGAATGAGACAAGGCTGACTTCTCTTTTTTGCTTTCACCTCTGTGTGCAGAAAACATGCCAGCTAAGGCCTCAGCAAACCCGGATGCACTCCGTGGGAGTTATGCACTCACTGACTCTAGTATTCAAAATGTATAAAGTTACCGAAGCGGTTAAAATACGTGAGAAGAGGTCATCAGAAGGTCCTCCTGGCGCTTGGCACCAAGCAGTGTTTCAACATCATTAGCTCATGAGCTCTCTCTTTGCCTGTTGTGTTTCTGGAACCTTCTACACATCTGGTGCTGCGCTGGGAACACTGTCCTGCTGGTGAACTTATTTAACTATTCAGCCCCAGCTAAACTTAGTAATTGTTACAGTTGCCCCGTTCAGTATACAGTAAGGCAAATTCACAAGAGATATATGATGGCGTGGCACATTTTATCTTCATCCTCTTCTAGTGTGGATATTGTGGAAGAACTTACTCATATATTTTGAGTGAATACACCCTGGCTTAGCAGAGGATATCATAATCATGCTCCCCAATCCCCATGCCAACATGAACAGAGCGTTTGAGACACCCATCAACCATGCTGCATCCGAGTGATCCGACCACACATAAATCCATTCAGGCTCTATTACTGTATTCCATACATGGGTAACTGGCAGCCCGGGGGCCACATGCGGCCCCCAACGTCACTTAATGCGGCCTCGCAGGTTAATATCTGAACATTGATATATTTTTTCATTAAAATGTTAAAATGTTTTTTTTTACTTCCAAATAAAAAATAGCAAAACGGGAATAATTCAATTTAAATATACTGTAGCAAAAATAGCTGATCTACAAGCTCAAAACACAGCGGCGCGTTTTGAGCTTGTAGATCGGCTATTTTTGCTACGGCAGTAATATGCAATGTGGCCCTCTGGAGTGAGTGGGGAAATATAGTGGCCATCGTCAAAGTTGCCCACCCCTGTATGCCATGACTAATCTCCATTGTGAGCCTGTGACGGACTTGGTGTGCTTATTATGTGCTGATCATGGAGGGAGATTTAGGTGGTGCACTTGTTCTGCTCGGAAAGGGTTTTAGGGTTGATGAGAGTCCTCATCATGGCTGAACAGACTTTTTTTTGTTTTTGTTTGTTGGGTTACTGCCAGTCCCTGGAAGCTGTGATACCAGTTCTGGAATGAGCCCACTCAGCACAAGTCAGCCATAAGACACCAGAGGCTTCATTAAGTGCAGCCAGTGCACATAAAATGTGTTGCTCACCCTGTGCTGCTCTCGCTAACTACGACAACCTGAGTGACTCCTGACTTCTGGGAAAACAGTGCTGTTATTAAAGCAATGCTCACGGGAAAGTATGGCAGGCTGTAAGCCCCCAGGGAGAAAGTTAATCTACGGTATACAGTGTTATGGTATGAGAAGAACTAGACCCATGTACTAGCGAGGTGGCTTGAGCCTAGGGCTACTGAAAAGTGAAAAAGACATTCAGCTAAACTTGAATCGTGGTCTTGATATAAGCTCTTGTGCCTGCAACAGTTGTGTTTACTTTCCATTTTGTGTCTGTCTTTTTGACAGTTATCAGTTCTGTCAACCATGCTAGTTAGATAACTTTTGATTGTCAGAATGTTACTTCAGAACTCCTTTGATAAGGAACTTGAATAGGGTTGTTTATTTTGCAGCTAAAATGGAATTGTAGCGTTAACAGACATGCTTTTAAGTGCTTGTAGGCAATTTGTCAGTGTAGTCCGTGTAAGCTATTGTATTACACAAAGTGATGCAAAAGGCACACCTGATGGACGATTGGACGTCAAGCCTATTTGTCATTGGCTGGTTTATTTATGAGGGTTTCCATGGACCATGCTGAGCTTTACAACGACTATTCTCCTTATGGCTACCCTGTGAATAATTCAACTCACGGAACGGACCAGAAATGGGACTAACTATAAACCTGTTTATGTGGCTGTGTCTGACAAATCAGAGAGGTTTCATAGAACCTTACCTCAGTGTACAATTTAACTTAATTTAAAAAACTAATTACATCACGACTGGGCTGTTTATGGACCGTGGGATGATATGTCTCAGCATTGGTGTGCTATCTCTTGATTTCCTTCACACAATTCACAATTACACAACCATGTGCTCATTGTGCTCTACATATTTATTTGCTAAAATCAGACTAGTGAGTGGGGTCAAGGAGAGAGCAAGACGTGTTATGAAATTAAGCAGTGAAGTATGTGGTACACTGAATTGTACTTATTCAACATCTCAATATTTAATCCATCATTTAAAACATAATTTATTAAAATATAGACTAGGCTAGCTATCACAAATTCAGAGTACAGTGTAGGGTGTGGCACCCTACACTGTATTTCATCATAGGCTCACTAGGCTTACATTTTAAATGGATTTTTAAATAACATTATGTAAAAGATGTGTCAAGCAAGCCAGTCTAGTTTATGTTTAAAACAAGGCATGAGCTATGACATTGATTGATTTTACTATCCTTTGCACACTTGACTTGGCCGCTTCAAGTCTGTGTTGTCAGCACAAAACCACTCTTGTTTATTGTTAGCAGATCAACCATACAAGCCTTTTACATTGCTGCCTGTCAGTAGTGTGTATCAAGTGCTGTATTTATAGGCCACAAAGTTGCCGTCTTAATTTTGCCTGTGTTGATATTCTGTGTGCCCTCCAGTGTCGTCTCCAGGCATAAATCAGCAGGGGCACTTCATTTTTCAACCCCCCCCCCCCCCCATGTATAACAAATAGTCGCATATTAACAAAGTGATGCTTGAAAAAGGCTACAAGTAGGCTACAATTATGCAGCAGCACCAACAACAAACAAAGAAATACAAATATGTTGAGCATTATAATGTCTTCTGCATGCATATATTACCTTGTATTTCTATTAACTATTCAATTAATTTGAACATGTGTATATATTTACAATAATCATGGAGAGCTTATAGATTTAACATTTGTAAAACATTAAAATATTGGGAGGGTAGGGTACTACTGGCCAATCTGGACTGGAGGGGCACAAAATCCAATCTGGGGGGGGGCAATGCCCCCCAATGACCCCCTGTAGAGACGGCACTGGTGCCCTCCCCTGAGTGCTTGTTTACCGGACGCCCGCCCCGCTGTGTCTTCAACATAATATTTGTTTAGGTCTTTACAACGTCGCAAACAAGGGCACTGTAGGTGGTGGACTGGAACTGTGTGTGTGTGTGTGTGTGTGTGTGTGTGTGTGTGTGTGTGTGAGAGACCAGTCAGCTCTATAATTCCATCATTACCGTCTTCTTTGCTCTTTGATCATGCCTGCCGGTAATGGATCCTACTTCCACCGCATGAGGCTGACTCCTCTTGACTAGTCCCTGGTTGTTTGTGGTAAACGTGTGCAGCAGCCTGGCAGTCAACATATTGATGTGGCAAACGGAGAAAGTGCAGCAGAGCCCACTGATTATTTACCTTTTTCAATGTTTATTTATCTCTGTTATTTAACTCCTTTTCTAGGTAGCATATTTAGATCATCATATTGGAGCTGTTTGGTTCAGCAAGGCTCCTGCTCTGGACCGAACTGGGATTTAAAATAAGTAAATAAACAAAACCAAAAAAAAAAAACGACGGAAAGAGGAATGTCAATTCATTCTGCCACCAAACACTTGGTGGATCCTTCTGTTGAAGGAACATGAGAAAGTCAGTAGGTCTTTTCCCATACCCGCTGAGTTTAACATTCTGGACTTGGTGTAGTAAAAGAAGTGTCACTTAGTAGTGACCTGAAAGTACGCTTTCAGCCAGGTCACCGTCTACTGTGTACACAACTGGTTTCAAACATCGGCCATAAAGATACAATCCCCTAGTAGTTTTGAAATTTGAAGCCCATCATTTACAGATTATATCTTCCACAGGCCACCATGTATCTTACCAGTAAATTGCCGTCAATGTTGTACAGCTGGATATTAAACGGACAACATTTTCCTTCCAGTGATACATAAACAATGCAAAAAAATATGTCCACCATAATTTGAGGCCAGAACATTGCCAGAGATGTAATTTGGCATTCACCCTGGTGCATCCTCAAATCCAAACAACCACAGTCATTCTCTTCTAAGCAACATGTGTTGCTCACATATCAAAGAACAGAGTTCTCTACCGCGGTAGCTCTTTGCTTGCCACTAATTGCCGTGTAGAAAGACCCTCTTTAGTACAGTCTTTTGGCTCTGGTGCAATTAAAGTGTGATATTTATAGGGCCAAGGTTTTTTAGAGGTTTGATAATAATTATATCCGAAAGCTTCTGGTGGCCATGTAGGTGGGGGAGGGGGGGGTGGACTCTTATCATGCAGTTATTAGATATCAGACCTTGAATTTGAAGTATAATTTGAATAGTATATTCACTGGGTCAATGGGCTTGTCGATATATGCTATTTTTCATATTAAAGAGCTAAACTGCTTGTTGCATACCACTAACATTTTCTGGTACTAAGTGTTGATGTTATGAACTGTTCATAACTTCATGTAATCTTTATCCTTCAGTAATGGGGCTCCTATGGTATTGGGCTGGATTACAATAACAATGCTTGAAACCAACACTAAATTAATTAATTCTAGTAAGCCGACATGACTTTGCACTTGATCATCCTCACTCAGTCATCTTGATCCAGTTTACACATTGGTTTAGCACCATTGTCCAAGGCTTATCGACATCTGCCGCTCCATTTGAAGAAAGGTCTTAATAGCTGAAGCTGAGTGGCATTTGTTTTCTTCTTCTCTACAATGCCTGCATCTTCAGCATGTTGGCTTCAATAGATGTGGGAGGACCAGGTTAAGTAATTGAAGTGTTTGTGGGGGCTGGGAGCTGGCGCACAGATGCGTGTTTGTGAGACACGCATCTGTGAGTCGTGTTGGTTCCGATGCCCTGTGTCCAGGACTTGTCATTGCACAGTGGGAGACAGAAGTGTGGGTGTGGGAGTGGAGTGGGAGTGTGTGTGTGTGGGGGGGGGGGGGGGGGGGGGGGAGTGATCTAACCAACAGGGAAACCTAACCTACTGATGTGACTGTGACAATGTAAATGTGACATTTACAATAAAGTTATGTGTTTGTGTTGTGGGGTGTAGGCCAGATAGTACTACATACCAAGACATAATGTCAATTTCTGCTCCCAACTACTCATCATAGTCATACTAATGAGTATTGCAATAATGTAGTTTCATACAAATACAAAGTGTACAGTAAATATTAAAGTTGCACGCATGCAATGCAGTGTATTGGATTTCCCATGCCAATCACTATATTTGTGCTTAGTTTGGGGAAAGAATTCACTACTTTTTGAGCTAGTAGTATAGGCGAGCGGGATAAACAAAGTACAGCCTGGATTTGTTGTTTGACCTTCCATAATCACTTGAGTGCTCAACTGAAGTTTTCTTACTGCTTTTCAATACTTAGGCCTATATATTTATAATCAGACAGGGTCTGACTTTATGCACAGCATGTATAGGAAGTATACTACCAAAGAAGAAATCTCATTCCTCTTCCTACTCAAGCTGAGACAAATGCTTTACGATAATGAGTCGCTGCGGTGTCTGGCATCCGTCAGTCTTTCTCTCCGTTTCCGGTGTCGTCGGGCTCAAACTGGAACAAAACGGCTCTGTCTGCTTTCATTCTGAAGCCGTCCCTTCAGCCCCTGGTCTGCGGACCGTCTGACCATCAGTGGTCTTTGTCATGGCCAGAGGACGGAGACGGAAGGATGGGTTCAGAACGAGACGGAGTGGGACAGAGGCTGCTGACTTGACCCCTCTGCCTCCAGTAAACAAAGGAGTAGTGTGTGCCAACATGTCAGCCGAGAGCGACACATAGCCTACAGTACTAGCTCCTTTAGCCTGACAGTGACAGGGATGTGTTGTTCTGTTAAAGAGCCCTGGGGCCTTCCGGAGCTAGCTTCGCTAAACACACACTTTGTGAGATCACACCAGTTAATGGCGTGAGAACCACAACTGAAGAAGGTTCAAGACGGCCAAGAATGGGAATTATCATCATCACCTATCCTCCTGTCCAGCTACTGAGGCCATAGTGAGTTCCATAGGCATAACAAGGCTTGTTCCTGTGATTCTGTAAGCCACCCACTCCAGGCTGAAGCCCAGGAGGGTTCAAAGAGTCGAGGTTATGAAAGCGTTGCTTTCATAATGCCTCATTAAATATAGAGAGGGAGGGAGTTTGTGTGTTTTATGAGATTTTATACGTCTGCCATTATTAAATTGATATTCTCAAAACAAATGGTTGGTGGCATGAAAGCAAAAGCGATTGTTGAAAGTTTTTTACTTTTGAGGTGTTTTGAGCTCAGCCTGTATTTACTATGGAATCGTGGTTCCCAGGTCTCCTCATCGTCTGATCATGTGACATCATCAGGGCTAGATGGGCCGGTGGAGCTCTAGTGCCACGGGGGAGAGAGAGAACCTGTGGCCTGTAGAATGATGTTACCATAGGTGCGCATCGCTGTTTGATGACGTTGCGTTGGCTGAAATGTGCCTGAATAATGTGGTGTATATTAACTGTACAATATGTGAAGACATTGATGGCGGGATAATAAGCCTAGAACCTTGGCAGAGTACTGCGGAGGCACCCTATTCTGATTCTGGTTGTTGGATAAATGCAAAAATGCTGTCTTTGCTGACTTTGCGCTTCAACCTTGCCATTACCAGCTAAGCTAATGCTATGTATTATTACGTCTTTACAACATGGACACTCTCTAGCCACCAATAGCAAGTTATTAGTTATCAAGTTATTAGTTATCAAGCAAGTCAGACATGGACTGTTTTCTTGCCGCTGCAGCAAGGTGAGCAGCGTTCACATCATAAGCCAGGGATACAATCAGTCATTCATTTCACCATTAATCTGTCACCGTTAATCTGTGAAAGTTTTCGAACTCTTACCACAAGCCAGCAATTCTTCTGAGCTCTCTAGGTTGTGTCAGAGCAAAGATCGAGAGAGCAGGTTGACTAGGGTGAGGCGAGGTCATTGCGCTGGTGGTGACAGACAAGGCCTTTGGCAGAGCAACTGTCAGCAAGGCCTTTGGGACAGGTGCAGGGAGGTCACGGCTAATGACTTCCTCTTCATGGCCTTGTCGGCGGTTGTAATCCTGCCTCGCGCAGGTGTTTGTGGTCAGCCTGCATTGTGAAGGCAACAAATTAACAATTCATACACACAGGTCCAGGAATCACCACCTTGTTCTGGCTTTCGGTGTGTTGGGAGAGTCTTTTCCCCGCTGTTCATTCTCATCACATTGATGTGAACAGAATTAGAATTTGAAACAAAATCAGCTTACTTGTCACGTAATTTATGGTAAATGGTGCATTTTTATATAGCACTTTCATCCAAAGTGCTTTATATAGATTGTGCATTACATTCACCTATTCACACACACCCACATTCATACACCGATAGCGGAGGAAACCATGCAAGGCACCAACCAACCTGCACATCAGGAGCAATTGGGGGTTCAGAATCTTGCTCAAGGACATTTCGACACTAACTCTCATACTAATACTCATACTCATGAGTTATGTGCACTCATATTTCAAATAGAAATATGAGTACACATGCACAGGCCGCACACTTACTACTGTAAGTTCTTTCAGGTCCAATGAGTCTTGGAAAATATGCTGGTGGTCGTGGATCATTGCTGAGTGATTTAGACAGCTGTATGTGTGAAGCTCATGTCATAATGAGTAATTGGTCTATCAGTGCAGACCGCAGACAGCATTTACAGAAATAAGGATTAACACCAGTTCTACGACTCAGCACAGTTACAACAGTAAGTAGAATGTGTGTGCGTGCGCACGGGTGATGTGTGTTTGTGTGTACGCTGCCTCATCATTTCGGATGAACTGAAGCTAACCCTGGGTAGTGGTGGGGTTAAGGATGGCTATGTCTTTTCCGTCACCATAACTCAGAAATGACTGTTTGGAATGCCATACAATTTTCTTTGCACCTCCATGCGTGTCAACACGTACTTTCATGCATACCGGAGGATCATGCCTAATATATTGGTGACTCAATGGCCTTTCCTCTCGTGTGGACCAGAGCCATCTAATAGAAGAGTTACGATATTGAGGGGGCAGAAACGGAGTGCTCCAGTGCTGTTCGTGCAGCCTGGAGAGGGACAAGCTGGAGTTTGAAATATTATTTTTCAAAGAGGGCGCCAGGGCGGCGCAAATTAGAGCAATTGTAGGCATGTGTGCAACATTCCAACTGTACAGTAACAAATAAAGTCTCTGTAATGTTTATGTTGTACGAAAAATCTAAAATAAAGGGATTTAAGATCATTAAAGCTGGGCTGTTGCCTGTTGCCTTTGGACTGGCCCCATGAAGTGAACGGATGGTGTGGACTAGCCAACTCGGCTACTCCTGAAATGCTGCCTTTCACTTGCTCCTGTCTAGCATCTAAGGGTGTCATAGAAAGTTAATTGAAATTACAAGCCGCATCACGTTATTTCATTACCCGTATGTTACTCCTGTGCATGCGCATGGCCGAGGGAAGAACCGATCCGTTGTTTTTCTGTGCATTCCACGCAGGCGTGCTTCCGATGGGGGGAAAATGAAGCCACAGATGATTGAGTTGACAGAGAAAGAAAACGCTGGTAGTGTTGCGGTGTAGAGTCCTCTGGTAGTGTTGCAGTGTAGAGTCCTCTGGTAGTGTTGCGGTGTAGAGTCCTCTGGTAGTGTTGCGGTGTAGAGTCCTCTGGTAGTGTTGCGGTGTAGAGTCCTCTGGTAGTGTTGCGGTGTAGAGTCCTCTGGTAGTGTTGCGGTGTAGAGTCCTCTGGTAGTGTTGCGGTGTAGAGTCCTCTGGTAGTGTTGCGGTGTAGAGTCCTCTGGTAGTGTTGCGGTGTAGAGTCCTCTGGTAGTGTTGCGGTGTAGAGTCCGCTGGTAGTGTTGCGGTGTAGAGTCCTCTGGTAGTGTTGCGGTGTAGAGTCCGCTGGTAGTGTTGCGGTGTAGTCCGGTCTGCATTTCATTTCCCCATCTCTCCGTTAAAAAGATAATGGCCAACAACCCCAAACGGGCTGTGACCCCTATCCCATGCTTCAGCCAAAATGTAAACTTTTAACACAAGATATCTCATAAGAGTTACAAAGTATCAAACGACCAAGCTACTGGTTCAAAACATGGCAATTCAAATGGAATACAGCTCTTTTCACTCCCTCTGTGGCCTGCTGAGCAAGTCATTTATAATTATGCATGAAATATCAAGCAGGGATTTGCTGATAAAGCACGGCATTCCAGCACGGCATCTTAATCTTGATGAAGGTCTTGTTCTGTGTTTATGGAGCATTCCATCGGAAAAGCGGTGGGAGTTTCTGGATGAAAATTGTGTACACTGCTTCTCCAGCATTAAAAGACCTGAACTTGCACCTCCTGCTCTGCTGTGTGTGCACTGAGGCACAAACCTTTACATTAAACCGAAATTATGGTTTCAGTGATATAAAGCCATGTTCATTGAATACAGTTGGTATAACTGGGATAAACCAAGTTTTGTGATTTACCTACTGCAACGAAGCCAGGACAAACAAACTCCAGCAGCTGCACTGGACCAGCTCTGAAACCAAGCATGTTTATTTTAGCCGTTCCTGGCTGTACTGTTGTTGTTGTGGTTCTTCTTATATCAAAGAATGAGAGCAAGATAGATGAGACAGAAAGACAGAGCAGGACACATTAAAGCTGAGGATGTTTTGGTCTCGATGTCCCTCTAGCTATAGGGTTGCTTAGTTTCATGTGTACTTGATAACTTGATTCAACTTTGGAGAACTCATTTATCTCATAAATCGCCTTTTCACGCCAGTTTTCTAATTACAATTTACAATTTAGGCATTTAGCAGACGCTCTTAATCCAGAGCGACTTAAGCAAGAACAAAAAGCATCATACATCACATAAAATATCTCCAATATCTCTGATTCTTCTTTTTAGACCAAAAACAAGCTTCATTTTTGGTTCATTTCTCTAAACGATATGATCCTCGCTTACAAAAAGTATGTTTATGTGTATTAAATGACATTCATGGGATTTCAAATTGTGCTACTGTTATCTACTACAAATACTATTAACATTAAGTTACTGCAGTTTCTTCCAGTGGTGAAATGTCCCTTTAAGTAAAGGGGCCAGTGTCTGCCTAATAATAACCAGAGGGTGGGTTGTGTTTTGACCAGGTCAATGCAGGTGGAAACTGTGAAATCCCCACAATCTCTCTCCACCAAGTTTTTACATGCAACAGCTCGACTGTAACTGTAAGCCAAGTTTGTATAGGAACGATTCCACCTCTATGGCTGCATTTAATACACCTTTGCGTCTTTATCCTTTCAATGCCCATCATAGCACCTCCCAGCAGTTCAGATTTCACCAGCGAAGCAGTTGTGAGAGGCAGACTGCGAGGGTAAAGCGATACCACTGCCGCAGAGCAGAGGAGGAAGCTGTGTGTGAGTGTGTGTGTGTGCATGTGTGCGTGTATGTGTGTGTAATGCCGGGGGAGTGGAGAAGGGAGTGCTTGAGAATGAATGAGTTTGGGGAGAGACAGAGCTGATGGGATAAGAACAAGAAATATAGGTGAGATTGTGTGCGTTTATGTTATGATAATACAGGGGTGGGAAACTTTGACGATGGAGAGGGCCACTATATTTCCACACTCACTCCCTAGGGCCATACTGTAGTGGCAAAAATAGCCGATCTACAAGCTCAAAACGCGCCGCGCTGCAACACGTTTTGAGCTTGTAGATAGGCTATTTTCGCTATATTCTAATTTAAATCTTGAATAATCTTTTGCTATTTTTGAATTGGAATCATGAAAATGACATTTTCATGTAATTTCAAATGACTTTAGTTATATACTTGTGTTGAGCATTGAGCTACTAATTTAGACTGAAGTAATTAAAACATGTTTGCAGGTTGTGGAATTGTAAACAGCTGAAACCAATAATATATCAGTATTCTGACATTAAACTGAGGGCCACATTAAGTGAAGGTGGGGCCCGGGCCACATGTGGCCCCCGGGCCGCCAGTTGCCCATGAATGTGATTGCGAACGCAGTGATTGCGAACGCAGTGAGCACTTACTATGAGACCTAGCAGATCATGTCTGTCTGTCTGTCTGTGTGTCCGTGTGTCTGTCCCGCTATCCAAATATGGAGTGTGTTGCATCAGCAATCACTCAGCTCCATATATGGGCACAAAAGGGGCCAGGTCCACTCAGCTCCATATATGGGCACAAAAGGGGCCAGGTCCACATATACAGTAACAGCGGGACAGACACACAGACAGACAGACAGACATGATCTGCAGGGTCTCAGCTTTGTTCGCTTCCCGCGTTTGCGCGTCTTACTGGTAATACATTACATTATAATATATACTGTCTGTCTGTATACATGATGTGTGTACAGTATATGCTTCTATATGTCTATTGTGTGTCTGTGAATTAAGTGCCTGTTTATGTGAATCCCTTCTACTTGCCGGACTCATTTAGGTGAACAATGTTGATTTGTGTGTGTGTGTTGGCATGCGTGATTAGTGCCCTACTAATAGTAACAGGTACTGCTGCACCAATTAGATCTGCCAAACAAGGGAGCTCATTATTACACACACACACATGCACGCATGCACGCACACACACACACACACACACACACACACACACACACACACACACACACACACACACACACACACACACACACACACACACACACACAATGTATAGCCTGACTCAGCCAAGTATGTTCCCGAAACCATCAGCGTTCTTCCCCTGAAAACTTGAATAGCAAGTATAAATCTCCCATGGCTCAAGTGGTGGGGGAAGTCCCTCCACTGTTGCTTTTCAGAGCTCCGTTTACTCATCGACTCCCTCGGTTTTTAAAACTAAAGAATGACTCATTTCGGAGGCTCGACTGTCCCGGGGTCAACGAATAACCCCCCCCCCCCCCCCCCCAACCACACAAACTGCTATAGCAACATCAAACTGGGGCCGATCACATGGGCCTTTGTTCTTCATTCACTCACCCTCTTGTCATCATCCAAGTGTGAACTGTAACCTAGGTTGGTGAGAAATGGGGTTATGCACACAGAGACGCATCTACTACACAAATACTCACAAATGCGCGGGTACGTGCAAGCATTTAGTTTCTCTCACACACACACACACACACACACACACACACACACACACACACACACACACACACACACACACACACACACACACACACACACACACACACACACACACAGAACCTGTTGTCTGGTACCAGTCAATGCATCCCATGATCCATAGTGTGTCCACAGCGCGCACAGCAAATACGACTGCCCAGTGCCCACGCTCAGGGCAGTGCATCACAGGGTGAAGGAATTGTGTTAATTAGTCGAACAAGCCAGAGATTAATTAACACTCAGTATTTTGTTGTACAACTTCCTGCCTTTTGTTACCAATTTGGCTTTGGCTCCTATTCCGTGCTCCACTTGTGCTTCAGGTGCTTTCTGCCAACAACCCCCCCCCCCCCCCCTCACTACTGCAGAGACTCTTTCAGGTTTCCTTCTTATTAGAGCCTTGGTTTTCTACCCCTCCTGGCCTCCCCCTACACTTCCCACCGAAAAATGTCTGAAAGCCTAGTTGTTGTAATGTCTGTCACTATGGGATCTTTGTTGTGTGTAAATCAGTTCCAAGTGATCTAGCTAACACAGTGACCTGTAGCTAGCTAACACAGGAAGAAAAAGGCTTGCAATCCTACATGTACTGTAGGTTATATGTTGTATGGTCTTCGAACACAACCTTGGAGGCAAGCTAAGGCTTAATTCTCTCGGCAGGCAGCCAGAATAGACAAGACAAATATTGGCTCTAGGGATGGGACGTTTATACTGCTAAACGTTTAAAATTAAAAGAAAACAACTACTATCTGTTTAGGACTAATTAACTGGAAATGTAATACTCTGGCAGTGTTACATGTTCATTCCTTATATTCCAAAGTGACCCTCATTAGTTCTCAGGCTGGATTCAACACATTGATTAGTTATACAAGCGCTTCATTCTAATGTGGGATGCGCACTGCCACTACATGTGTGGTGTGACAGCTGAACTGTCTAGCTAGTATCTGTTTAACTTTATCCTGTTGAATTCATCCAATGTACATATCAAATATCCATTGTTGCTAATAAATCTATTAACGAAAAAGTAAACGATCACTTTGTATTTTACAGTATTTTCATTTTAGTTATTAGGTTTTTTTTTTTTTTTGTGCAACACACGGTGCACCACTCAGTTCACACGGGTGTGATTTTTTTTAATCAAAAGGCTTTGCTCTGAAATCGTAGCTGTTAAATGAATATCTAGGAAAGTGGAAGTGGCAGTGGAAAACATTCCCCAAAGGACAGATGACTTTATTTGGACGTTCACCTTGGCTCTTCACTGTGTTCAAGTAGGCTACTGTACTGATGTCAGTGCACTACTTATCAAACCGTTGCTGTGTCCCAGGCTTGTGATTTACGCTGCAATGTTAATTCGTGTAAATATGACGCCATGCTACGTTTACCCGCGTTACCTGAGTAGTGCGTGTACCCATTTACAAAAAAGATGCCCCAAAACGCCCATCCCTGATTTTTCTCTTCTCTCCCCAACACCCTGCCTTGACCCACTGCACTGTTTGCCTACCATTCAACTAGATCCCAGGTCCTGCATGCCACCCTCTCCCACCTCCATGTTAGGCTCATAGGCTGTTATTCTTTTCTTTATTGCTGCTCTGCCTTTAAATCCGCTGTCCCCATCAGGCCGGCTAGTAAACGGATTGACCTAGGACTGAACCCTCCTGTGTGCACTACATTACTTATCTGCAAGACCTGTATTTACTACTACTGCAGTATTCTTGTTTTTCATTCATCATGTGTATATTGACATTATTTGCAGTAATGTCAAGTATATACCGTGAGTAATGGGCTAAGCATTACAGTGCGCCAACAATATGGTGACCCTTTTAAAGGTAGCTCGATCTCCACCGCACCGAAGTCGGCGGCCGTAAGCGTTGGGAGTTTCTGCGGAGAAGTAGACCTCTCGCCTGCAGGAACATGCAAGTCTATAAGCCAGAGACATTGCCCGTTGCACTTTGAAGTAGATACCTACCATATTCTCAATCTCAACTCTTAATTAATTCCTATACCGATCAATTTCGATTCTCCAAAACAAAGCAGTACTACGACTAGCGCACAAATGCTCTGTTTTTGTTTTGGTCCAACCTCTGTGAGGAGGACTGCAGGCTCCTGCAGAATAATGCCACCTCCTGGTGTGGAGTTATTTAATCTGGTTTCCTGTTGACTATTTGCAGTAGTTTGTGCAGTGTGGCGACTAAATCTTTTAGGTTTCGGACCCGACTGCCAGTCTGTCGTAGTCTGTTTGGTGGAGAGCAACCATTAAGAGTTGTCAGCCAAAGTATGCAACACAACTTAACAAGAACATTTTTTGCTGGCCTTGAATAGCTTCACAGACCTGTTGTTACAAGCCATTACCTGAGCTATGTTACCCCGCTGTTTCTTTCAACAAGATAACCGATGCTATCATAATACAATGTGCATGCTTTGCATTCACACACACGTGCACTGAAAAGTGTGTGACGTAATGCCCATGCCAATGCCCCATGTCTGATCTTGAATGAATGTGTGGAATTTTGACACCATCCATGCTCGAGAGTCGAGATTGCTGTTTTTTTCTTTTAATCCCTCTTTCGTTCGTGCACTGGCAGGCTCTGTCAAGCCCCCTGGGATATAGTGTTACTCGACGGTTACATCTATCTAATCTAGAACAGCGGTGGCGGTGGCTCAGGGGTAGAGTGGCTGGATGGTAACCGCAAGTTTGCCAGTTCGAACCCGGGCTCCCCCAGAGTTGGTGTCGAAATGTCCTTGAGCAAGACACTGAACCCTGAATTGCTCCTGATGTGCTGGTTGGTGCCTTGCCGCCGCCATTGGTATATGAATGTGTGTGTGTGAATGGGTATGTCTATGTAAAGTGACTTGGATAAAGGCGCTATACTCACACACACACACACACACACACACACACACACACACACACACACACACACGCGCACACGCACACTCACACTCACACTCACACTCACACTCACACTCACACACAGAGCCACATTGCATTTTTCCATCCCATCATTTTGCTGCTCATTCCAGCCCTGTGCCCTGCAACCTGACTCTAAAGCCCTCTGACTCTAAAAACAGCCCGGGGGCTTACCACAGAGCCCCTCTCATCGTTTCCTCCTTCCCTATAATTGGAGGGAGATAACCCAGGACTTCATTAAGCTATGTGAAGGGGACATGATGTGTATAATAGAGCTGCCGTTGCTGGTTCCCTCGACCGTGTTAGAATATCCAACCTTAAGTGGGTAAGGAGCAAGGAAAACGCTATTTTAAAGCCATTATGTGATAAGTGATTTGAGTGGAATACCCGTGGCTCCCCCTCGCATGTAGGGACCACGGGAATCGGAGACGATGTGCAATGAAAGCGCCAAAACAGGATTAGTTGTGAGCTGCGGCAGTTGGCAGCGCCTCTTACAGTAATTGTAGACGACTACGTGAGTACAATGTATGTGTAATCGCAGAGAGAATGGGGAGAGGCGGTAATGATTCTGTAATGGCTGCCTTGATGGTGTTACCCTGGGCTTAGAGAGTGAGGGGACCACGATAAGGAGGCCATTATGGTAATGAAACGTACAGAGGGACACATGCGGACATTATGTACATAGTATTTGCATGCACAGTAGGCAGGCAGGCACGAGCGCGCGCACACAAACAAACAAACAAATCTCCGGAGTTGAGTTCTACAGTTGGGAGAAACATGTTTGTGGGAGTTGCTGATCTGTGACGCCCGATTAGGGCCACCGTGCCAGTGTCCTAACGACACACAGCTGTGTGTGTGAGTGTGCGTGCAACCTTTCCAATAGAAAGTCTTACCAGGCTTCTCCATCAAAACGAAACAAGGCGTTAAATTAATTTCACTCCTATGCTACTAAAATGTGGAACGCCCTATACCAATGGCCATTTAGAAATGTGAATCCCTAGACTCCTTCAAAACCACTCTCAAAGAGTACTTACGGGCAGCTGCAATTCAAAACTGGCCCCTGTAAAAAAGTAAGTCCCAATCCCCCCATCTTTTACTTGACTTATGATGATAAACAAGTCCTCGTAGCAGTTTTTGTATTGACTTTTTTGAAAGTTACATACTGTGAATACAATTTTCAATCAATTCAATGCAGTTTTACAGATCGGTTACTTATGCATTCGTACCTTCAAAAGCAACACAGACAGCATTCTAAATAGAGATTATATTATAGTATACCTGCTGCATAGTGCATCATACTGTAACTTCCACCCAGAAAACCACTTTCTCGCTGTCCAGGTGTGTCGTCTATTTCACCCCCCAGTGAACCTCCTCATGTACCATCATTATGTATTGATGACGTTACATCTCACACACACACACGCGCACGCACGCACGCACGCACGCACGCACGCACGCACGCACGCACGCACGCGCGCGCGCACACGCGCACATCCAAAGCCTCCTCATGTGTCACTTCATTCATTTCACTACCTAGTGTAGGGTTTCTACTATCTCATCCTACAAAAGTGAACAGTTGCGTGTATGTGCAGTGGAGCGGTACCCACTTTGAAAGGACGTCAAATACATGCCAACCTGGTAGTTTCCATCCTAGCTGAGACTATTTGCGGTTTAATTACTGACGACAATTTGCAGAATCATGCTTACTACTATGCTTTTGGCAACTGTCTAATCTATACCACCAGCATCCACTAGGGTTGTGTGTCACGACTCGAGTTTAATTTCAACTGTATATTTTTATTTTCCATTTCTGTTGGGTAGTTTTATTTATTTATTCGATGCAATTGTGAACAATAGAGCGGCGCAGTCCCTCCCCCTTTCAGATCAACGAACGGCCCAGGAAATGAAAACGCAATGCATTTCCCCATAGGCAGTTTTTATTTAATTTATTTAAAGACCTTTTAAGCGTCGTACGAAGCCAACTCACACACAATATTTTGGACCAAACAAATAATTACAAAGAAGAAAAACAACAAAAAGTGTTGTAACCTGCCGTTTTTTTCTACTTTCTAATTCTTTGTTCGGCCCGAAATATTGTGTGTGTTGTCATGATTTGTCACGACAAGAGTTGGCTTCGTACGCCGCTTAAAAGGTTTTTAAATAAATTAAATAAAAACTGCCTATGGGGAAATGCATTGCGTTTTCATTTCCTGGGCCGTTCGTTGTTCTGAAAGGGGGAGGGACTGCGCCGCTCTATAGCCAAGTAAGTTGGCCAATCAAATGGTTTACTGCAGCTCAACAGTCAGTGTGAGTCAGGACTGGGAGACGTCTGTGAACTCTGCGTTTTTAAAGGCTTGAAGACCATTGTCTGTGATGGAGTCCACTACATGTTCTGGTAGGCTGTTCCATTGTCTGTGATGGAGTCCACTACACAGAATTATTTGTTTACTACTGTATACAGGCTATAATATAATGTCCAATGCCCTGAGATGGTGTAGGGCAGTGGTTCCCAAAGTGGGGTCCGGGGAGTCGGGGACCCCCAGGGGTCCTTGAGGGAGTTTCAGGGGGTCCCCAGCTAAATGATAGTTTGGAACCAAATGGACCCTTATGGGTATGTAACTCTGAGAGTGTCCCAGAGATAGAAATGCCATTAAATGGGCGTCCGTAGACAAATGCATGTCAAACTGGGGGTTGAGAATCACTGCTAGAGCCGTAAAAATCTTCTCTTATGGGGGTCCCTGGCAAAGTCAAAGTCATACAATTTGTCACACACATTACCGCAGTGAAATTTGTTCTCTGCATTTGACCCATCTCTTGGAGCAGTGAGCCGCAGCCAAGGAGCGGTGAGCTGCAGCCGTGCCACGTTTGGGAATCATTTGATTTATAGATTTGACCCCCCAATCCAACTCTTTGATGCTGAGTGCCAAGCAGGGAGGCATTGGGTCCCATTTTTACAGTCTTTGGTATGAACTGGCCGGGGATCGAACCCCAACCTCCCAGTTTCAGGGCGGACACTCTGACCACAAGGCCACTGTCTGGAATATCTCTTCAAATGGGGGTCTGCTGGCTAATTAGTGTCCTTGACACTAATTGGCATCTAGGAATTGGGTCCTTGACATGTAAAAGTTTGGGAACCACTGGTGAAGGGATTAAATATATCTCAAAGTTTCAGTGTATAATGTATCGTCCTATAGGTGCAGTTTGTGTAGTCAAGAGCAGACATGTCTTCTGCATTTAGTTTGGTCAGATAACTCACGAATAGATTTAATGTATTATAGAATATAAGAATACTTGTACAAGTGTGCATATAATATTTTATCTTGGCGGTCGGCTCTGCTACATTTTCTCCCTGCTCGGCACAATTAAACACAATCAATGTCCAGTGTGCACACACATTAGGAAACTAGTGGCCTTTTACAGAAGACCACAAAGCCAAATCTATGAGAAAAGAGTATCCTTGACTCCCTTTGGCTATTGGGTCACATTGATTAAAAGTCATGATCAGAACAACCATTCTCCTCTGCTGTCTGTCCCAAACAGTGTATCTTTGTCCACCCTTGGGAATTCACTACCATGCCTCTCGCTTTAACAGTGATGGCTCTTTTTACATGGCAGGGAGAGGGGTGGGGACTGTTTAGCTCACTGTGGAATCCACTGGGGCCAAAGTCAGCGATCCATCAAGACCCTTGGCTTGCCATCCATTATAAACGTCCTCATTCAAAAGCACACGCATTATTCACACCATTATCCAAACCCTTAGATGCTCTCTTACTGTAGCAGTATGCAGTGGTTGTTAAGAAATTAAGTACATTTATTTACTCAAGTACTGCACTTAAATACAATTTAGAGGTTTTTTTTTTTAGTATTTACAAATTTTACTTCTACTTGTTACTAGTTATTTAGTATATTTTTGATTATTACAAAACATACATTAACCACTTAACTTGTTTATTCACCACTTCAGCTATTTGAAAATAGCCGAACTACAAGCTCACAGTGCATCTATTTGCAACGCATTGTGAGCTTGTAGATCTGCTATTTTCAAAGTATTTTTGTATACATTTTATATATTTGAAAACCTGTGAAATGGGAAATTCTGAATGATGAGTACTTTTGGTACTTTGATGTATGTTTTTGACGTTGATACTTTCGTACTTTTACACAAGTAATTTCTGGATACTGAACTCTTACTTGGAGTATTTCATACTGTAGGTATTTATACTTTTACTTAAGTAAAAGAAATGTGAGTACTACTTCCACCACTAGCACTGGCAGTATGTGAAGCTCACTGGGTGATGGTGATGGAGGACGTCATGGCTGCATTGGGGATGTTCAGTCGATTCGACTCCCCCACCACCACCCCCCAGGGAGAGTGCACCTCGCAGAGCCGTCAGGCCTCATTGATTTAGGCTGGTGTTTCTGCCCTGTTGCAGGATGTCAGGAACAGGGGACACAGCGCGGGGTGCCCCGTGCTTGATGGCCCCTTTCGGAGGGAGGGGCGGCGGGGGTCAGGTGGGGGTGGCTGGGTACCTCCAGAGAGACGGAAGCTTGGCATAATGGATGGATTCAACTCCTGGGTGATTCATTGACATGTTGACGACGGTTATTTTTTTTCTTGTCTTGTTTTGGTTGAGGCTGCGTGTCTTCCTCTTGTGAAAAAAGGAAAGCAATTGTGTTGTTTTTTCCGTAGGGGTTGTGGTGGGCTTGGCGTGGTGCTTCCCTTCAGGGAACATAGGGGACACTGTCTTTGTCCTTCATCTCCCTCTGCTTACTTGCACATGCTTACACACGCACGCACACACTCACTCACTCACTCACTCACTCACTCACTCACTCACACACTCACTCACTCACTCACTCACTCACTCACTCACTCACTCACTCACACTCTCACTCACTCACTCACTCACTCTGTCTCCGTTTCACTCAAACTCTCTTTCAACTCTCAAAATCTCTTTACTCTCTGTCTTTCTTTCTGACCCGTCTGTCTGAAACGACACAGAGGGAATCCACAGAGGAAAGCAGTGTCGGGGCATCTGCAGCATCCACTCCACAACATGTAGGGCTTGTTCTCACACATAATGAATAGCATTTTTAATAATGAATTGTATTTTTATAGCGCTTTACAATAGTGCTCAAAGCACTATGAAGCGGCGAACAGTCGACACCAGCGTCCTCACTTCCCACATTCACACACCAATGGTGGCAAGCTCACACCGACCGACTCATTGGAGGCAATGTAGGGTTCAGTGTCTTCCCCAAGGACACTTCGACATGTGGACAGGAGGAGCTGGGATTCGAACCGCCAACCCAGGGATCATTGGACGACCTGCTCTACCTCCTGAGTCACAGCCGGACGGACGGCATGGCATCTAGGAATTGTTTGTTGTCTGCCCTAAGCAGCTTAGCGCTTGGATTAGCTTGAGGATACAAGTCATATTCTGTGCTACGGTAATGGGAACACATAGCCTAGTTGTTACGGGACAAACTGCTGGCTCATTCTCATTGTTGCACACTATTGCCTGTCTAGTTTTCTGGAGGAAAATATCAGGTATGATAATATATATATATATATATATATATATATATATATATGTGTTGTATACAATCATATCTCGTCCTGAGCACTGAAGCACTTGCAATATACTGTAGTAAGGAGGAGTTGAGACATTACATTTTTATTTGATTCGGGTTCCACAGATAAATATTGTGAAAATCGCAGCTTGTAGATCTGCTATTTTCACAATTGTTTTCCTTTCTTATAACAGTTGGATAGTTGGATCATGTAGGGGAACCCCCTGGGGGTCCCGACCCACAGATTGAGAACCACTGCACTTGACTTCCATTCAGAGTGGAGCGAGATTAAAGGGCTGGCCATGCCAGACTGGTCCCTTCACGGCTCTCTGCCCTTAAAATAGATACTATCCATTATGTATGCGTTCTTGGTCTCACTTCCATTCCCCATGCACTGTTATGTTGTGTACTACTACTACTACTACTACTACACACGGTCGGAGGGTTGTCAGGGTCCTCGGTCTACTCCGTCATATTCAGTGTTATTTTTGGCAGGAAACTGAAAACTACTACTACTATTCATCAGTGTTGTTTTTGGCAAGAAATTTCTATTTCAGTTTTAGTCATGGTCTCTTGAATAGCTTCCATTTAGTTTTAGTCACCCGGAAGGTTTTATTGTTAGTCTAGTTTCACTCGACTAAATATCATAAGATTTTAGACTAAAATGCATTTTGGTGGGCCTAGATGCCGTCGACTGTTTTCACTCATGCAACCAATTGTAAAATGACTTGCGTCTTTTACTTATACTGGATCTCTTGTGCACTAGTCCCTTCCTAACATTTTTTTTGTCTAGTTTTTATTTGTTTTTTAACATTTTTAAATTGTCAGTATATTTAGTCTTTAGTTTTAGTCATTCCAGCTTAGTTTCCAATTCCATGTAGTTTTAGTCAGTCAGTCAACCAACACAACACTGACAGATTTGTGCATCCATCCTTCTGTTGTGCTTGCCTGCCTACTTCTCTGGCTTTGTCTTCCCATCAATTCAATTCAAAGGAGATTTTTTGGAATGAAAATGTTTACATTGACAAAGCAAGTGTCTTATCTCTCTCTGTCTGTTTCTGTTTCGATAGCCGGAAAATCCCCCCCAAAACACATAAATTGCCCCCACAGACCGCTACATAAGGTAGTGTTTTGCCTGTTCCTCACCTTGCTTAGGGAACCCCTGAGACACCCTCTGGACGCCCGGTAGTCCCCTGGATCCCACTTTGTGAGAACCAGCGATGTAGGTTACACCGCAACATTGGAATTTAGAAAGACAAGCAGATTAGTGAGGCTTATGTCTACCTGCCACTCCCTCTCTCTGTGTGTGTGTGTGTGTGTGTGTGTGTGTGTGTGTGTGTGTGTGTGTGTGTGTGTGTGTGTGTGTGTGTGTGTGTGTGTGTGTGTGTGTGTGTGTGTGTGTGTGTGTGTGTGTGTGTGTGTGTGTGTGGTAAGAGAGAGCAATAATTTATTGTGCAAAGCATCGTCTTTATTGTCACAGCACGATGCGTGCATGCATCAGTCTGTTGGGCGAGCGCTGGTGCTTTGGCATGGGGGGGTCAGATCAACATATTGTTATGGAATGAATTCTGTACTGGCCATATAATGGAGTGTGTCTTCTTGAGTGTACAGGGTTTGATGAGGTAAGAATAGGTCAGCTGCATATATGGAGATCTAAGGGTGGCAGTGGGGGCAGTGTCTTGAGTTTACAGGGTTTGATGAGGGCCCAGGTAGTGCCGGGCCTTAAGTTTTGGGCCTGTTGAGAACTCTAGGTGCAGCTGCACTAATAACTTTGGGGCGGGCCTGTCTAGAGTTTGAATGGACGGGTATCAGTCAAAAGGATGGACGGGGAAGGATCAATATGGAAACCCAGAACCGGTCAGCTCCATATAGATAGGAGATGGAGGCGTGACCATATATGGAGGCGTGATGTCACGAGGCATGACCATATATAGAGATGTGACGCGACACACGGTTTTTCAATTTACATTTAATGGGACACTTCAAAAAATATATGTTAATGACGTTTAGACGATTTAGAACATTTTCCTGGGGGTCTTTATGTGTGTATTTTGTGGTTTTAGATATTTTAAATTTTAGCAGTGAGCCCAGTGGCTCTGATGTCATCGACACTGGGCTCACTTACTTCCTGGACTACAATTCGCATAATGCTTTGGTGCACTGCTCCTCCTTGTGGATAGGGTGAGGGCTGTCTTACTGAGACAACATGTAGTCCAGGAAGTAAGTGAGCCCAGTGTCCATGACATCAGAGACACTGGGCTCACTGCTAAAATCTAAAAGATCTAAAACCACATATTACACACATAAAGACCCCCAGGAAAGTGTTCTAAATCTTCAAAAATCTTCATACGTAAACTAAGAACGTAACAGTGGATTATCTAATGAAACTATGCAGATATACTATAATTATGTGACCAGATTTGACTGAGAGCCTGCCATTGTGGAAATTCCAGCTTTTCACCAGAGGAGAAAAACTATTTTTCCCCCCTAAATGAGTTAATTTGCACAGGCAGACATACTAGAGCATGTCTGAAATAAATGTCAGAGCTGAAATCGACATGTAAATAAATATACTAGCTAGGTGTAATGTAAGAAGTGAACCTTTCAAGCCTGTTTTCTCAACTCGCTGTGTTCTGCAAGACATTACTCTATACGCCATATCTCCAAAACTGGTGGATCAAACTGAACAACAATGTCAATTCGAGGCTAAGATTCCCTGCTTTCACATCACATGAAAAAACGAAAATGGCAGTCCCTCAGTCACATACAGTGCTATGTCAACATAAAATGCTATCAAAGTTACGTAAGTTTAGCCTTTGCTTTCGCCTGTACGGTTGTTGGGCTAGGACAAGTGCTACAGCAAGTGCTATGGGCCAAGATGGAGTCTGAAGAGGTGGGTTTTCAGACTACGGCGGAAGATTGGGTGTGAGTCTGCAGTTCTGATTGTAATGGGAAGTGCATTCCATAGTTTTGGAGCCAGAAGGGTGAAGAGTTTGGGACGTGTGGAGCGTTGTCCCGGCGTTTTTAGTGAAGGTACTTCCAGCTTCCCTGCGTTGACTAAACTGAGTGCGCGGGAGGGTTTGTAGGGTTCGATCAGACATGCACATGGGGGTGCCATGTCATGGGACCCCCTGTCTGTCTGTCTGTCTGTCTGTCTGTCTGTCTGTCCACCCATCCTCCTCCCCCTCATCCAAACTCCAATGTTGTATTCAGGATGGTTATTTTCGGCAGCATGGTGATGTCCCGTGTGTGTGTGTGTGTGTGTGTGTGTGTGTGATTTAATTGAGAGAGAGAGATAGAGAGAGAGAGAGAGAGAGAGAGACGGGTGACCAGGTGAACAAGACAGCATACTATACTGAAGAGGGGGGGGGGGGGGGGGGTAGTAGAGAGTGCGTGTGTGGCGCGCGTGTGTGTGACAGTGGAATGTGGGGGCAGCGAGTGACAGTGACTGTGGCCTCAGTTCCCTGTTAATGGGCCAGGCAACAGACAAAGAGCTGCACTGTCCATACGAGAGGAGGAAAGAGGGAGGAGGAGAGGTGTAAAAACGTAGTGAAGAGAGTTCATCTTGTCCATTGATGTGTGCAACATGCCACTGGATGTGACTGCATGAGAAAGGTGCAGAGCAATGAGAGCACATCACATCATGCACGCCTTGTTGTGTATACTGACACTACACGCTCCACCATCATGGTTAAAATGATATGATTGCAATCACAATCATCATCCGGGAATATTGTCAATTATGATGATTTGTGGTTCAAACATATGTTTGTATTATTTTCTTTATTTCGTTCTTTGCTCCTTGGGCGGCAGTGACTCAGGGGTAGAGTGGACACTTGGCAACCGGAAGGTTCCAGGTTCGATCTCCCAGAGTTAGTATTGAAGTGTCCTTGAGCAAGACTCTGTCTGAACCCCTAATTGCTCCCGATGTGCAGGTTCAGGTGGCTTGCATGGTCTATGTAAAGCACTTTGGATAATCAAAATTGCGCTATATAAATGTACAATTTACCATATTGTGCTTATCAGTGTTTTGTTTTTGGTCAAATGTTTTTGGGAGCCTGATTGGGGAAATGGGATATAATGTACACTGTTCTAGTTATTAACTCTACTAATAACTATTAACACTCTGGGAGAATGTGAGGTTTGAATTCATTGCTATGTTTCATGATCACATAATTATGAGACATAACATTTTTCGACATAAGATTTTCGATTAATTATTGTGCAGCCCTATCAACCACAGATAGTGGAAATGTCTTTCTTTTGATTTGAAACACTTCAATCGCCCACCGATCGGTGATCGGCCGATATTCACTCCAAATGACTCGATCGGTGATCAGCAATTTAAACGATCTAGAGAAACCGATCTTTTATATAATTTAAGTGATATAAAAGTCATATATATATATATATATATATATATATATATATATATATATATAGTATCATTTAGCATTTTTGTGACAGGCCTAAACATTCTCCCCTTCCTCCCCACACACACAGGAACAGTTTTGACGTGGCTTTTGACATATAATCATTTTGGAATTATTAAAACTTTCCCCTTACGCACAAGATCGGTAACAGCCGATCATGAGAAAAACAATTTGGATCAGTCCCAAACAACCTGCTCGGAGCATCCCTACTTCTGACAAAGGTCTCTCTGTGCACGTGAATTAACACAGCCTATTGTTTAATCTTTTAGCCAGGTTGAGTGAGTTCCAAACTAGCGCCATTAGCAGGCAGACTGTTCCGTGCCAGTCTGACCTTGCCAGTCGGCGTGGCCCCATCTGTTTTTTAATAACAATGGGCCCCTGGCAGGTAGTGGATGAGATTACTGGTGCCTATCTCGGATCTCCACTGGCACCTGATGAGGTCACACACCACTAGGCCACGGGGGATGCGATGACATACATGCGCCCCCACACGCGTGCGCATACACAAATGCATGCACTCTCCCATGTTGACACACCTGAGAATGACGACAGCCTCTGCTCTGTCAGCGACCAGTACAATTAGGCCAAGTCTGGCTGTGGCAGAAGAAGTGCTGAAAAGCATGCAAGAGCTGAACCTGAAACACTGGGAAATCATTATTGGGGTGGTGTCACCATCTAGTGGTCATGTGTAGTTACTACCTCTAGGCACATTATTTATTTCTTGAATGGAGAGGAGCAGCATGAATGCCTTGTTTTAAGGGAGGAAGAATCATGAAATGAGTGACATTATAGATACATGTGTTAATGTATGTTATTTATCTTTCTCATGCATTGTCTCTCTCCTTTCTCTTTGTCTTTCTGTCTTACAGGTGCGTAGATGTGTGGGCGGAGCATGAGACTTCAGTCAACAACATAAACCAGAGTATCAGGTCTGATCAGGTAGGTAGTTGTTGTTGCTACACCTTGTGGGCGTGTGTGTGTGTGTGTGTGTGTGTGTCGTGTGTGTGTCCGTCCCGTGTGTGTATGTGTGACTGTGTTCCCTGACATAATGAATGGAGTGCTTCTGCTAGCTTGTGAAGGTGTACTACTATTATAAAGATCTGGTAAGTCCCAACACATTCTTCCTTGACATTGGACTATTTATGCAGCTTTGTTGTTGCCATTTATGTTTGCTTAACAGAGTGAGAGTCTGGCATAATGTGTTTTTTTTTTTAAAGGCCTATTTGAGCGGGCTGCCGTGCGCTGTCTTGTCTCTAGTAGTCTGGTGGGAAAGCTGACTTGGCTTCTAGTTTAGTAAATTAGATTTCTAGTAGATTAAATGAACACGTAGGGTTTGACTGTATGTACAGTATGACCCCCAAATGGAGCGTGCGGCTGTCCTCTCTGTCCAAGGTGCAGTCATGTAACCAGATAATATCATGCAAAGTTGCATTCCATGGTTCTTGTTTTTTAAACATTAACAAGGCGAGGAATTGAACAAAGTGTGTTAAGTGCTATGAAGAGTTGTGGCTGCTGACATGTTTAACTTAGGGGTCCAGAAAGACAGGTTAATCTAGGTGTGTGTGTGTGTGTGTGTGTGTGTGTGTGTGTGTGTGTGTGTGTGTGTGTGTGTGTGTGTGTGTGTGTGTGTGTGTGTGTGTGTGTGTGTGTGTGTGTGTGTGTGTGTGTGTGTGTGTGTGTGTGTGTGTGTGTGTGTGTGTGTGTGTGTGTGTGTGTGTGTGTGAGAATACTTGCATAATCACGCACATATTTGATATGGAAAGGGTATCCTCACCAACACACATTTCTGGCATGTGCCAACATACCTGGTGATAATTCATTTGGATTCTTAATTGTCTCAGACATGAGCATACACGCATAGTCATAGTGCTAGAACTGCCTAATCGCTTTGGGAAATGTCTAAGAGATTAAGGTTATGAAGAGACATTATGGTCTGTAATGAGAAACTTTAAAGTAGGCCTGTCATGATTACACATTTAAGGTGATGATTGACAAATAATTGGGTTTTTCTTTTTGCATTGAACATTGGAACGTTGGAACGTTACAATTTGTATTTCTTGTTTGCCTTTTAGGCTTCTAATTACAAATTGCCCAGGGCAGATATGACAAATAACTTAACCCATTCAGGACGGGAAGTTGGGAAACCCTTTTGGTGTTTTAAGCATTTGTGGAAGATGCAGAGATTGGATCAAAATTAATTAGCTGTAGGTGGCACGATAAACTGTAAAAAGGTAGTTTTACACCCTTTCCATTATTGTGATGTAATGGAGCATCATCATTGTAATAATCATTCAATAATAATTTGACATTTATTGTCATAATTATTACAATGCCACATTATTGGATCGATTTGTTTGCGTGGTGGGGTTAGGGTAGCTACATTACGTTTGCAGTCTGCTTGAGTGAGAAGTTGGCTAAACATTTGGCCTGCTGCTCGTTGGTAGGAGAAAAATGGTACTATACAAAGTACAAACATGAAAATTGACAGTGAAAACAGGGCATTTAAACATGTATGGACACTAGAAAACTATGCTTTGATCGTATCTGGTTTCATAAATGTAAAGCTGTCTTATTGGCAGAATAAAGTTGTGGCTGCTTGCAATAAATTAGACGGGACCACGAGACGAAGCATAACAAATGCAGTCTTTCCGCCTGTAGACGGAGGCACCAGAGCACGAGATGGAAGCACTGACAGAGGGTTAATGTGCATGATGAGCACGTCTGCACGATGGACAGTCCACCGATTCTTCACGGCGCTCAGCGCCACATTGCCCTCCGTGTTTGTGTCTGCCCTGCATCACTTTATGAAACATGTACTGTATAACATATTGAACCCATTTTCACCTGAGATTAGATTCTAAAAATATAGCTATGAGAGATGAGATGAGATGAGATATACTTTATTAATCCCTGAGGGGAAATTGAAGCGTTATAACAGCATAAAAGCTAAAACTACTGGACAGACAGAAGAACACAAAACAGACACAAATGGACATAAACACACAAATGCAGGGGGGAGGCAGTTCTTATGCATTCGCATTGAATAGTCTGATAGCAGTTGGCATAAAAGAAAGTCTGTAACGTTCCGTGTGCATCCTCGGGGGGAGCTATGAGCTTGTAGATCTGATATTTTTCAATAGCTAAAGCATAACATAATTCTAACACCAAAAGGGGTTCCCGCCCAAAATGGGCTAAAGGTATAAAAAGCATTCTTTAGACCGGGATGGGCTAGAATCTCTATTTTTAACATTATATGGCTTAGCTATAATTTAGCCTATATCTGGAACTGTCAGTCCGATATTTTTAAATTGAATAACTTATAACTTGCAATTTAGGACTTTAGCAGATGCTCTTACTCCAGAGCAACTTACAGTAAGCCAGAACAACACATGATACTACATTAAATACATATAAATAGTCATCAAGGATCAGAAGTAAGCTAAGAATCTATATCCAGTAGAATAGCTGTGCAATGAAACTATAAGTATACTATACACTATAGAATGCAATGTCTACATAATATGCTAATCCAGATATGTTGATGATGGAGGTAATGAAGGGGAGCAGATCAGGTGCAATGGTCTGGATAAGGGATGGGGTCAAGAGGACAGGTGGTAGGACAGGTCTTGTGGAGGTCACTAGTTTTAGGACCTCGTCGTCTGAAAAGCACGAGGTCAGGCATGATATGTTGAGGTTACTATTGGGTTAGCCTCGGAAACCCAGAAAAAAAAGTCTGGGACAGAGTCCACTTCAATTCGGTTGCGCAAACGTCGATCACTCTCTGCTGATTTCTGATCGTCTGCACCTTTGTTAAATTGACGCACACCCGTACACACACACACACACACACACACACACACACACACACACACACACACACACACACACACACACTCCTCTCTCTCTAATTAATTAGTCTCATGTCTCGCAGCTGCGTCTAGATTCTCCCGGCGGATCCTGCCAGGAGCTGCCTATGCCATAGAAAGCATAGGTGGACCCCAGGCTACTATTGGGTGGGTCAGACACTTCTTTATGGGGAAGATGAGGAAAAGGAGCTGCTGATGTCATCGACCTTCTTCTCGAAGTAGGTGAGGGTGTTGAAGGTGGGGTGAGGGAGCGGGTTTAAGGTGGAGATGAGCTTCCCTGGGTTAGAGGTACAGGATTGAATCTTGGTGATGGTAGAAAAAGGATTTAGCAGTGGATAGCGAGAGGGAGAAGACAGAAAGGAGTGAGTCATCTGGTTGCCTCGTCTTACGGCACTTCTTTTCAGCTGCCCTGAGAGGTGTTCGTTCCTCTCCGAGGGTTTCAGATAACCAGGGAGGCGCTGTGCCTGCTGGCATGGAAGAGAGAGGACAGTGATGCACAAATGCAGATGAGATAGTTGTGGAGACAAAGGATGAGGTTGCAGTGTCAGGTGAGGTGAGAGAGAGGGGAAGGAATGCAGGGAGGGTAGAGAGGAAAATATGGAGGATGACAGGGTGGAGGGGTTTAGGGACCTACGGTTATGTGGAGTGGCGACGGTCAGAGGGTGACATAAAAAAGAAAAAACCAGACCATTCTGAAGTGAGTGGTGCTGTACTGTACTGTACAAGCCCTCCTCCCTGGCCTGTGTGTGTGTGTGTGTTAGGCTGCGCAACAGTGACACTTGGTGGTCAACAAACGCTATTTCCGTACTCGCACGGACAGACGGACACAGAGACAGACAGACACAGCCAGCCAGGGACACACACAGCTGTCTATAGGAGTGGCTATAGCACCACTCAAAAACATCGAACCACTAGAGTACAGTTGTACGCTATGGGCTAAACAAGTGTCATGTGCCTCACTCCTAATGGGAGACGACTCTGAGACATCCTGGTAGTGCTGCACACACACACACACACACACACACACACACACACACGTGCACACGACTTGATAATGTGTTTTTCCATGATCAGAGCAGAGGCCTGCCTGTAGTTCTGCTCTCAACAATATTTCCATTTCAGCATGTCGTGGATGAATTGACCACAGTTTAATACATAGTACGCACAGCTCCATGAAAAGCTGTGTGTGTGTGTGTGCGTGCGTGCGCACGTACGTTTGTAAATGAATGTAGCCGTCTACCACAGCTGGCTATGTTGCAATTATACACTTATGATTTTGTCATGTATGGTGGTGCGCATGTGGCTGTAACTCTATCTGCATCCGTCCGTCTGACTTTGCAATTTGTGGTTCCTGCAACAAGCCATCGTGATGTGTAGACTAGCCGAAAAACACGAATGGATTTAACATTGAATCTGTCTTCACAGCCTCCATACGGCACTACCAAAAATATGGATGCTCCTTGTTGACATGTTGACATATTGATAAATTAGAGAATCTATAATGATCACAATGTGTAAAAAATTCACAATGTGACTGACGAGATGCGACAGCTCGGGAGCTTGTAGATCGGCTGCTTTCGCTGTTTGTCATACGATGAATATGGTAAGACGTTCACCAATCTTAACTGGATGAAGGCATGAATGTCCTTCACTTTATTCTTTCCATCTCTCTCTCTATGCACCTCAAACTTTTGCTCTTTCCTCCGTCACCTCCCCTTCATAACCAACGTCACGGCGCAAATATTTGGCCTTATGTGTGTCTTTTTATATGGACTGAAAGTGCAGGCTTTCTGTCACCGTTGCTGAGCTTTATGGAAGCGCGCACGCACATGTGAAAACAAGATAGCGTGCTCTTAAAAAAATGCACGCGGCTGCTAATGACATGCCATGCTTTTAATAACATGCATGTCTGTGGCCCTGCGAATCGATGCTCGCCGCCACAGCCTAGTATTTGGTAGGTGCTTCCATTCTAACAGGAGGTCCATGCTTCTGTATATATGTATTTCATGTTAACAGGAGGTCCATGCTTCTGTCTGTATGTATTTAATTCTAACAGGAGGTACATGCTTCTGTCTGTATGTATTTCATTCTAACAGGAGGTACATGCTTCTGTCTGTATGTATTTCATGCTAACAGGGGGTAGAGAGAGATTATCACCTATTGCCATATTGTTTTAATAAGGCTTAGTTGTTTAACAAATGTTGTTTTGAAAATAGACAACCTGTATCTATTTCCAAAAGAAATGGAAATCTTTCAAAAAGTTTGTTTATACTGTAAAGACATGTCTGTTGTGAGGTTGTAGGTGCCTACTACTTTCACTATTCTGTGAGAAGTTTGAGAGACAAATAATTATTTGAAATTTGTTTTAGGCCTTTATTGATAGTATCAAGTGAAGATAGACAGGAAAGAGGTTGTCATGAACGGGACCCCAAACACGCGACCTGCTGTCAGGCCAGAGCCTAAATATGGCATGCGCCTGGAGCCCTGGACCACTAGGCCAGCGGGCGCCACGAAATTGTTAAATAATGCCCATAATATAGTGCCAAGTTGAAAGTGATAAATTGAAAGTATTTTCCACCAATGCAGCAAATGTTGCTCTAACTCTGAGCGGTGCACAGCGGTGGTCTAAAAGCAGTGGTTCCCAAACTTTAGCTTGTGACCCAAAAGAGAAATTAGACGTTTGCCCAAACTAGTGAAAATAGCAGATCTACAAGCTCACAACTCGTCGCTTTGCGCTGCATAGTGCGTGTGAGATTGTAGCTATTTTCACTACTTCTTAAACAATATTTGTTTTTCGTAGATTTGACAAAGACAATTTTGGAAATGTTTTTTGAAAATGCTTTGACCTAAAAATAATGGACTGATAAAAATGTGTCTCCAATCAAGTGGTTTAAAGTAGCATGCTCGTAGACAGAAGGTTCCCTCTTCCATCCCACTGGAAGAGAATATGCAACACTACCTTAACCTCCATCTGCTCCAGTAGAGATGATTTATGGTTCCATTCCAAAAATATTTATCAATTATTTTAAGTCTAGAATCAAGCCATTCAGGATGCTGGTGAATCATGAACATAAAACATTTGATTATGTAAAAAAAAACCCACAAAACAAGTGGTATTTATAAATACAAAATATTATATTATGTAATTAAAAAAACAACCCAGCCAATCAAAACTTATTTTTTTCCTTCTTCCCCTGTCGTTAATCCAATTATTTCCTCCCCACACACATTTCTGTGTATTGCTGTAATATCCTACTGGCTCACCTGCCACCAAACTACTCCACCCAACACTCCCCTCTGGCAGGTGCAGCCACACCCCCTTGGGAATACCTGCAGTGACAAGTTTCACCCTTTCCTCCCGACTTCCCTCCCCTGAACACGGGCCAATTGTGTTCGTCGCTCTGGATTAAGAGCGTCTGCTAAATGCCTAAATTGCCTAAATTGCTAAATGCCTAAATTGTATAGAGACTATCGACAAAATCTTGTTATTCAGACCCTCCATCACTGAAATTGATGACGTAAGACAATGGGTCCGTCCACGTGAGACTAGGTTTGTGTGAGCAAAACTTTAGTTTGCATATGCAAACATTCCCTGAGGGGGGAAAAAAGCCACGTCTTCAGCTGGCTTAGAAGATGACAGACCCACATCTGTGCAGATTTAAAGATTGTGACTATGAGTGGAGTACCAGAGTGTTGTGATGTTGCAACAGATGGGACAAGGTTTGTAACCAGAGCAGGTGTCACAGCTTGTCAAATAGACAGTGGATCCACAGATGATGAAGTGAGTTGGAACGCGGTGTGGGTGGGATTGGGGGTGGACAAAGCCCTTTGAGCCGTAACCACAGGAGGTGTGACAAGGATGGACAGTGTCTGTCATTCGAGGGAGAAGATGATCGGTGCTGTTCATGATGGCCCAATAACGTCCCAGGCTAGTGGCTGTCCTTCCTATCACCTGGTGTGGGATGGCCCCCGGGGGGGGGGAGGAAACCTGATTTACAAAGGAAGGTTTCACTGGTCCCCGTTGGCCAGCCCGACGTTCTGCAGTGGCCTGTTGTAATACTTCCTACCTGAGCCCATAGCAAGGCAGCACGCATTGCTGCAGAAGCGTTTACGCCTATGTAAACGCAATGTTGCCTCCCAATGTCACGCTTAGGAGGAACATTTTATTCTCCGTCTTTCTCCTGTGGGCAGGTCAGTGGTGTCCCTGGACCACATCCATATAGGACTGTGATCTTTCCAGAGGCCATTGGCGCTCGGCTTCAGGCAAAGAAGTGGGAGCAGGGTAGTGAGAGGTCAAGGAATAAAATGTAACCGAAGGGTTAAACACAGTGCAGGCTTGCTCTATTGGCCCTCAGCCGTATAAATGTGTGAAAGGTCTCCAACGTGTTTGGGTGTCAGTCACTCAACCCCTGACTCTGTTTTCCCTCTCTGCGCCCTAATCAACCTCCAGCTGAGCGTCAGACGTCTCTAGCAGAGCTCACACCCGGCAGCACAGACAGCCCTGTTCTCCAAAAGAACGGAAGAATAACAGCAGTTCCTCCGTCCCCCCCACCCCCTTCTCTTCATCCCTTGACCCATCCATCGACCAACGCCCCCTCGAGCTGTTTTCTCTTAAAACATCGATTTCACTTCAGATTTCACACACCGAACAAGACTAAACAGACACAGATGCCGTCCGCTAACATGCAGGCCTTTTATTCAGAGAGGTGCTGCAATTTGTCTTTCAACTGAGGGGTGGGGAGGGATCGCCTCTGTGTGCAGTGGCGAGGTGTCCCGCTAGATGGCGCCAACATCATTTAGCAGACGCAGAGCATGGATATATGGCACAGGTATAGAGGTAGGAACATACTTATCATTGCAGGCGAGCTCATTCCATCTCTTGTCCACATGGCGAGTTGCCCCTCACTCCCCTCATGGCCACCTGATACTGTGTGATCTGTAAAGACATGGCTGGAGCACAGCTTTCTGACAGTGGGGAATGTTTCCCCGAGTCTGTTCATTACAATCCTTCTGGGCACCGTAAAAAAAGACTCAGGTGTTCCCGGTGTTGCCGCAGCACGCTTCCCGGTCCTCCCCGAATGGAAAGATGGATCCTTAACCTTAGATTTGGGAATATTTGGTAATCTCCCCTTGGACGCAAATAGTAGCAACCCGGCAAACAGACGACGTTGTTGGCGAGGCCAGCAGGTCATCATTATCTATGCTGTCGCCCATTCCATTCCATTCCTCTCCATCTTTCCTCCTCCTCCTTGTCTTCTCTGAAGTCTGTCATTCCAATCACAAAGCCATTATGACAAAACCGTGCCACGGGCCTCTGCGTGATACACTGAACCGATTTAGCACGGGTCGGTTCTCGTGACGTGAGTCCAGTGGCCGCTGGGTTCTGTCCCCTGTTCAAGCCAGGCCTGCTGGAGAGATTCTGTGGTCGCGGCTCCAGGCGCCGCTGCCCCTTTCTGTTGGCCTCTTTAACCCATTTAGGCCTGACTTCGAAATAAATAAAAAACGTCTTCTAAATATAATGACAGTTTTCTGAAATACCTCATGTTTCTGTATCAGTGGTTCTCAAACTATTTCATGTCAAGGACCCCACAAATTATATGTAATTGGCCGCCGATCCCCATCTGAAAATATGTTATTCCAGGAACCCCTCAGAAGCAAAGATTTGAGTTAAAAAAGTTAGCTCTGAAAGAATATATATTCAAAGATTTGTGCCGCATTTTCACGATTAAAAAAAAATAGCAGACCTATAAGCCACCGAGTGGCGCGCTATGAGCTTGTAGATCTGCTATTTCTCAATAGCTAAATTATAACATAATGTTTAAAACACCAAGGGGTTCCCGCCCAGAATGGGTTAACCCATTTTATGGATGTACACATCGTGTGGAACACCACTGAACTTTGATTGCACCAGGTCCGGGTTTTGCGGTCTTCACTTCATTTTGCCCATGATGCACATCCATGCTCTAAAGACAGCTGGCCTACAAACCGAGGAGTCGGGGTTATGGATTTGTCCCCCCCCCCCCCCCCCCCGCATCCCCTCAAAACGAGCCTTTCTTAACGGCTGCTCTGCGAATTCTCCGCGTTTTGTTTTATGTCTCAATCCCGGGATCGTAAGACCTTCTCTGTATGTGTCCAACATCTTACTCACTGCCTTACTCACTCGGGCTGTTTCTGGATAATGTTTTCTCGAGGTTTTTTCGTTTTTAAGACCTTCACCTCCAGTCCATGTCCCTGTGGTCTGTTCACAACACGGTGTGTCAGACAGCGGCGTGGTGACGTTATGCGGCTCGGGAGTCTTGGCTAATTTAGGCCTCGCTGTGTGTGTTTGTACACACTGCTGGGGCAAAGTGCCAGGGTAGTGAGATTCTTTGCTGAAGACTGCTTTCTTAACATGTCATGCATGGCCCAGCGATGTGTCAACACTGCCCTGTTAGTGTGAAAGGTCAACTTAAAGAGTGAGAACAAAATCTTAATGCCTCGATCGGTCTAGCGTGTGCTCTTCATCACCGTACGATGGCGTTGGCGTCGGGAGGTTCCAATGGAGCTGGAAGGATATGTGTGTCATGGCTGTCTGCGTCTCTCTGGCCAAGTGGTCCCATGTGAGCATAGCTATCAAACTCTGTGAACCAATGCCGAAGTCGAACCGCAGCCAATTACTCTGCAGAACTCGACCATCGCTCTAGGAAGCACAGAGGAAGAGAGCTGCTGCATTTCAGCTCTCTCTCCTGTTGGACGGTTACTACCGATGGCTCAGAGCACAGCAGGCCAGGGCTTAAAGCAGGCTACACGTTGCTCCCAAAATACGGCTTCAGCAGTAATGGTTACCGTTCTCCCATTTACAGCGAGTCTTTCATGCGGGTGGCGGGAGGCTGCCGGACTTCAGGGACAGCGTCGAGGTCAGCGTCGAGGTCCCAAAGGGCTCCTGAAAAGGGGCCAGGTGTAAATGGAGCATGGACGCAGTTAAGCGTTTAATAGGAGAGGTGTGGGCCCGACTCGAGGCTGGCCAGCGGAGGGCTGAGGATCCTGGTGCTGGGAGCGTCCCCTGAGGCCCCTCAACCATGCTGACACAGGCCTGCCTGCTGCACTACAGTAGTAGCACCTGCTAGGGTTGACTGGAGTACACATGGTCAGAGATGGTCCCTTCGGATGACACACGCATGTGTACGCACGCACGCATGCGCACGCACATACTGTACGCATACGGTCATGGTGGAAGCTCTTACACATTCTCACCCGCACCTGTGTGTGTGTTTGTGTGTGTGTGTGTGTGTGTGTGCCTTTGACTCAAAACACCTTTCATCTCTTCTCAATTAGCACAGATGAGCTGTTTTTCCCCTGCTGCGTTTATATACAGCAAGACAGATGTGCATGTGTGCGTTGAGTGCACTGCACGCACACATGCATCCTCTACGGAGGCGATACATAAATGAGCCAGGGACTTCATATTTGTGCTGTATACTCCCCCTTGCTCTGTCTGGATTTCCAGTTGACCGGCCGTGTTTACGAAGCGATGCATTTCCACGGCCGTTTGACTTCTCATAGGTCTGCTACCTTCCCCTCTGTGGATAAGGTTTCCCTTGTTTCCGCTGGACGCTGAATAGAGCAACTACTACAGGCCTGCAGCGAGGTGTGTGTGTGTGTGTGTGTGTGTGTGTGTGTGTGTGTGTGTGTGTGTGTGTGTGTGTGTGTGTGTGTGTGTGTGTGTGTGTGTGTGTGTGTGTGTGTGTGTGTGTGTGTGTGTGTGTGTGTGTGTGTGTGTGTGTGTGTGTGTGTGTGTGTGTGTGTGTGTGTGTGCGGTGTGCGGGCGTGAGTCACACACTCGTTTGCTCTTATATTCTCATGTCAGGAGTCGGGACACTTGGTTAGAAAGGCGAGGGAAATCTCAGTGAGTGAGGACATTTCACTGGCTCTCTTTTTTTAACATATGTTTATTGATTTTCTTTACAGCACAATAAGTAATTTCAAAACGATTATTGACATATTTCCCCCCCCCACATCCCCATGGCAGCACAAATACAAACAAAATCTTCGAAGAAACTGGCTCTCACTTTTAGAGATGAAGAAAAGGGTTAAGGTTAAAGATTAGATGTAGACATGTACCTGTGAGGTTTAGGGTTAGAGGTTAACGGTAAGCACTCACTGGTGAGGTGTAAAAGGTTGAGGGTATTAGGTTAACGACTAGGGCAGGGGTCTTAAACAACCTCCCACTACATACTGTATACAATTGTGTTGCAGATTAAACTTTTTCATAGATTTCGTACGGAGACTTCATAGACTTGTTTGACAGCCCTATCATCAGTGTTTTTTAGTTTATTCATCTTCAGACATTTAACCATTCAAACCGTTACTACTTGACCTTTGGCTATGTAGTTTGTCTGCTCTTTTCTCCCCTCCACTCCAAAGCCCGATCTACAAGCTCACAACATTGTGAGCCCCAGAATATGGATTCTAGGGTTCAAGTGGTTAAAGTAAAAAAAATAATCGCACCCGTGTGAAGTGCGGGGCGCTCTTATCATCATACATCATCTCATTCCGGCCAATTTGTGTATTCACTTTTTCGCCTTCTCTTTTCTGTCCTCGCTTTTTATCCTCAATAAGGACTCTGCTCGTCCAATCAAACCATCGCTATGATTCACACAAACACAGAAAGCTGAGCATGGGAGGGGCTAGCGTCCCTCAAAAATTATAAAAAATCCTATAAAGAAATCATAATATTTGGCGGCCTCCCCCTGCAGTAACTCTGCAGTAACCCCTGTCCTGTGTGTGCGGTGATGTTATCAACTAGAAAGCAGGAATTGTATTTTCCTGCTCCTTATCCACATCCTTGGGCCATTCATTCACATCCATGTCTATGAGTACATATACATAACCATTCATAACACGACAATGTGCATGCGGTAGCCATCTGACAAGCAGCGTCTAACACATCTAATCTCTCTGTTCTCTTGCAGGTCTCGATGGCATAACGCCTGGCCAAAGACAGGAACGTGTCCGTGTGGGCAGAGTCGCTCGGGGAGCTCGCTGGTCTGACACCCCTTTGCCATATTTCACAGCCGGAAAGAAAGAAAGAAAGAGAAGGAAGGAAGCAGCCCGCGGGAGCCACCAGTCCAGGAGCCATGCCCGCCCTGGCCACTGGAGCTGTTGGCCATGAGCCAGGTATGTGCTGTACCACAATTACACATTTAAGTTGACGACTAATTGTCACACAAATAATTACGATTTCATTGTGTTTTTGGCATTGGAAATTGTGTTATGTTAGTAGAATTTAGTTTGCCTTTTAGACTTCGTAATAAAAACGAAAGTGCAAGGGCAGATATGACGGGGCAGATACTGTATGACAAATAACTGAAATATACCAAGAAATTACTGCTACTTTTTTGTATACATTTTATACTTAAGCTTGTAGATCTGCTATTATTTTTATATATGAAGAATTTTCAATATGCATACGATTATGACGAAATAATTGCGACTACCTCAATTAATTGCGAGTTAGATGATTATGTAATAACTGTGACAACCCTATAAAAACAACCCGTGTATTTACTGCTCCTGTCAGTGTCCTGGCCACGCCTCAAGGATTTGATTTGAAAAAGATGCAGTGCCTTAACATGGACCGATCCATCGGCGAGGTGCAGAGAATGTTGGAGAGGAAAGGGCTGAAATTCTCAAAAGAATGGCAACTTGTTCAGAAGAACCTTCCATAAAACGCTAATGGTCTCGGATATTTCATAAAAGCAAAGGTTAAAGCCTCAGTCTGTGATTTCTTCACCTGATCGGCAGTATGTAGAACAGCAGGGACAATGTTATACTAAAACATCATCATTCATTTAACATTTTGTGATATATTGTTAAGGAAATGGCGCTAGCATGGGGAGGGCTCCTTTCACACCGTTTTACAAATGGCATAATAATCGGGCCTTGGCCATACACATTTTTTCAGTGGTCATATTTCATTTAGCTTTAATCCATGCGTGTGCACGCGCCTGATCTGGACGTGCGGAACCAATTGAGTTAAGGCACCAATTTACTTTAACATCAAGCACAGCCTGCAGCGAGCAAACAGTCCGGCGTGATGGGGGAACTTTCCAATAATAACTTAGCCCGTTTTTGCATAAACAGACACATCCTGAATATTGATGTAACTCTGTGAGAGGGTCTGTAGAACACGAGTTAAATTATTAACATTCAGGATTGTGTTTTGTTGATTTTGGTGGAATTTCTAGGTTTATGCCAGTCTGGCATAGTGCTGTACGATTCTTGCTCTCTTGTAGCAAAAACATAAGAGTAAAGGTCTTTCACACCGGGCGACACATTCGGATTCTCGTTTCTCCATCGATTTTCCGAAAAAGGCGGCCGGTGTGCAACCACCTTAACTCAAATGAATTGGACAGCCGACCAATGCTGCACGCTGGTGGACACAGAGGTGTCTGAATCTAGATCGTGATCTTTTTTTGATTAATTGTGCACCACTAGTGACTTTCGCTCAGTCACTAGTATACTGCTCCTCTCTTATGTGACCTGCGCGTGATATCAGTCTATTACTATACCTGTGTGTGATGTCACAGTCTGTTACTGGACCTACAATATGTGTGAAGTCAGAGTGAGGAACATGTCAGGACTGTCGACACCTAGGCGGCTGCCAGAGGTCACGACCTTTCCCATCAAGGAACACTGTCCTCCTCGCAGTGTAGCTTTATAAGCCAGCTATGTCATCACACACACACATGCAAGCACACACACACACACACACACACACACACACACACACACACACACACGCAAGAGGATCTGTTCCCAAACCCAGGTGGTGGGGGGAGGGGAGGGTACAAAGGACAAAGGCAGACAGACATAAAGTTCAACTATGATGGATAAAGAGTGTGTGCGTCTACTCGTCCAGACGTTTTAACGGAGTTTACGTAGCCCCTGTCGTGGAAATTCGTACAGGCAAAGTAGAAAGCCAGACCGTCAATTATGATTATAGTCATTTCAGGCAATTACTGCTGGGGCCCAGCGTTTCCAAATAAAACACGTAAAAACACTCCTTAGGCCTCATCTCCTGTCCTTCCTGCCTTGATGGTCCCGTGCAGTTGTGGGTAGTTGCAGGTGAAACAACGCAGACATGTCGAAGAGATGAGCCTGAGATCACGGCTGGTCTCTGGGCCGGTCTGTTGAAGCCGGCTAGGTAGTGGGATGAAGGCTGCTGTTGTCTATTGTAGAGGTAGATGGATGGCCGCTGGTTTCTATTGTAGTGGGGGACGAATGATAGCTCAAATTTATATAGAGCTTTTCTAAATACCCAAAGCGCTTTACATAAAACACTAGGAACAAACTTTATTCAAGAAAACAAAGCAAGTAAAATATCAGTGCTAGGTTAAAAACATAAAAGGCTAAGCCAGGGATATATATATATTTTTTAAAGATTTCTTTTGGCTTTTTCTGCCTTTTTATTGATATGTTGAAAGTAGACTGACAGGAAATGAGGAGAGAGATGGTGGGGAAGTCGGGGGGTCGAACCCACAGCACACCGTCAGGCTGGCTCAGCAGCCTAGGTGCCCGGACAGTTGAGCTAACCGCCATGGGATGGGGGGACATCTTAAGCAGACCTCAGCTGGGGAAAGCTATCTTGAAGAGGTGGGTTTTGAGGTTTTGAAGGAGAGGAGGGAGGGGGCAACTCTGAGATAGTTCGGGAGAGCATTCCAGAGGTTCGGGGCAGAAACATAGAAGGCCGTGTCCCCCCCAGGTGCGGTACTTTGCCTTGCGGACCTTCAGGAGGTGGACTTCACTAGACCTGAGAGGGCGGATG